>NC_059362.1:7299325-7444325 GCF_019703515.2 Myxocyprinus asiaticus | reverse complement strand
CAAATATCGTGGACGTAGAGAAATGGATTGATTATCTGGAGTCATTGGAGAGGGAATTAGCTGCTAATCCACTAGCGACCAAGACAGACTTGGAACACGTTTGGGAAAAACTAGAGGATTTGGAGAAACGTAATCGGCGAAACAACATCCGAATTGTTGGAATTCCCGAGCCTGAAGAAGCAGAGATATGGTGAAATTCCTAGAGGAGCTCTTCCCGAGTCTGCTCGACATAACAGGCCATACGTTGGAAATCGAGCGAGCTCACAGAGTCCCAGCTCGCAGATCCACTGAGGGAGACAGGCCCCGATCAATTCTGGACAAATTTCTGAGGTCATCCAATAAAGATCTTGTGTTGCGCAAGGCGAGGAGCAAAGGAAAGCTTTCTTGGAAGAACCACAGCATTTTCTTGTTCCCAGCTTTTGCGAATTCGACAAGAGAGAAACGTGATTGATTCAAGGAATGCAAGAAACTCTTACATCAATGGAAGCTCGCTTTTGCTCTGATGTTTCCGGCCAAATTGAGAATAGATACTAAGGATGCCTGCAAAATATTTACATGCCCACAGCAAGCATTGTCTTTCATAGAGACAATGGGGTGAGTAAACCATTTGGTGATTTTCATATGGCCCCCAAGTGAGCTGTCTCGCTGTACATACATTTGACTGTTTGAGGAAGATGGGCACCATTTTTGTTTCTTTTTGTGTTGGTTCAGCCTAACGGCTGGAGTTTTGTGTAGTAACACTCCTTCAAGAAACTTTTGCAGTGATGAAGGGTCACTTTTACACTGTTGTTCCGGCCAAATTGAGAATAGATACTAAGGATGGCCGCAAAATATTTACATGCCCTCAAGAAGCGATGTCTTTCATAAAATCAATGGACTGAGGAAGTCATGGTGTGTTTCCCACGTGCATCCAAGTGGGCTTGTCTTGCTGAACATACACTTGACCGTCCGAGGAAGCTTGGCGCCTTTTTTGTTTCTTTTAGTGCTGGTTCCGCCTAGCGGTTGGAGTTTGTTTTGTGGAATAACACTCCTTCGGGACAGTTGTGGATGAATCTGCTCGTTCTTTGTGCTTATGCCTCCTATTGGATGGAGTTTGTTTTGTGGAATATTTTTTGCAGGACATTGGAATGATTAGGTCTTCTCCTGCACTCATGAACAGCCGGCTCACTGAACATTCGTTTGACTGTCCGAGGAAACTGAACAGCTTTATTTTTTTTTAATTATTATTATTATTATTTTATTTTTTTTGTGTTTGCTGGTCCCGCAAGCGGCTGGAATTTGTTTTGTGGAGGAACACACCTTCGAGACAGTTTTGTGAATTAATCTACACGTTTTTTGTGTTTATTTATTGGCTGGAGTTTGTTTTATAGATTATTTTCTGTTATGTAATTCTGTCTCACAAAATTTGTACAAAAGCACCGGACTTGAGCAATCAGATGGCAAAGTTGTCGCGGGGGGCTCTCGTAGGCATACATGGACTGTTTGAGTTTGGCACTGTCGTTGGCACTGTTGTGCGTGGGGTTAATGCGCACGTTGTTTTTTTTTTCTGTTTGTTTGGTTCTGGGGGAAGTTCAGAATTTGACTGTGGCACTAATGTTGGAATGTGGTCCATATAATTGTATTTTTGACAAACAATCTATTTTTTCTAATATGTCAAAATGTCAAATGTTAGTATGAGTGGATTGTCTCTCTCCACGTGGAATGTGAATGGGTTAGGGCACCCCATAAAAATAAGGAAATGTATTTCTTTTCTTATACGTAAGAAATATGATATAGTGTTTCTTCAAGAAACATATCTTTCCCCGCAGGAAGCTGAAAAATTTGGGAAGATATGAGGTGGACATGTTTTCTTTAGTGCTGGCTCAAGTAAGAGCAGGGGAGACATTACATTGATAAATAAGCATCTACAATTCAAATGTCTCAAACAGATTAAAGATAAATTAGGAAGAGTTATTATTGTTTTAGCAGAAATTCAGTGGCAAAGGTTGATTTTGGCTAATATTTACACACATAACGCTGATGATCAGGGCTTTTTTATAGATCTTGAAGGGATGTTGTAATATCGGGAGGAGACTTTAATCTATTGATGGACTCAGTCCTTGATCATAGTGAAGCAAAAGTTTGTAAGCCCCCTAGAGCAACATTGACGCTTCACAGGATGTGTAAAAATCTTGGTCTTACAGATATTTGGAGACTTTTGAACCCATCTGGTAGGGACTATACATTTTTTTCATCAGTCCATAAGATTTATTTTAGAATAGATTTTTTTTATTTTATATCTAAGTCCCTCATTTCATCTGTTGTTGATTGTTCAGTTGGAAACATCTTAGTCTCAGATCACACTCTGGTGAGTTTAGAGGTGTTGCCACATATGGGGAAAAATAAATCATATAGTTGGCACTTTAATACAGGTAATATATTTAATATATTAATATATTTAATATATTAATAAGGGATACCCTTTTGCAAAATCCTGATTTCCAACAAATGTTAAAGGCTGAAATCACTGTTTATATGGAGACCAACTGGTCCTCAGTATCCTCTGTGGGCGTGGCTTGGGAGGCACTTAAGGTGGTTCTTAGGGGTCGGATCATACAGTTTGCCTCATTCATCAAAAAGTCCAAAGCACGAGAACTCGTGGAGTTGGAAGAGAATATTAAAAATACCGAGACAGAACTGAAGCGCCGAATGTCATCTGATGGCCTCAGAGAGTTTACCTGATTGAAATACAGATATAATACTATTTTGTCGCGGAAGGTGGAGTTTTAGCTATTTAGGGCAAGACGGTCATACTTTGAGTTGGGGGACAAAGCAGGGAAGCTTTTGGCTAGATATATAAAGCAGAGAGAGTCTTTTTCTACCATTCCCTCAGTGAAATATGCTGGTGGTGAAATTTTTACCTCAGCCATTGATATTAATAATGCTTTTAAAGAATTCTATCTTGATCTTTATAGTTCCACGTCTTCGTCTACTGATGAAGATATTAGAAACTTTGTAGAACCATTAGATCCCCCGACTGAGATCTAACTGACGACTGAGCAAAAAAATTCTCTTGATTCTGAGATAAACTTGGAGGAGCTTGACGAGGTAATTAAGGCCCTGCCTACAGGCAAGGCTCCGGGGCCAGGTGGCTTTGCCGCTGAATTTTTTTAGATCTCATGCTACAGAACTGGCTCCACTTTTGTTCGAAATTTATACGGAATCACTAAAGAATGGAAAGCTTCCGCCAACCATGACACAAGCCCAGATCAGTCTGATTCTTAAAAAGGACAAAGATCCAAGCGAGTGTAAGAGTTACCATCCAATTTCCCTGATCCAGCTAGACGTTAAAATGTTGTCAAAAATTTTGGCTGACTGATTAAGTAAAATTATGACATCTCTTATACATACAGATCAGGTGGTGTTCATTCGGGCCCACAGCTCTTCTGATAACATTAGGCGTTTCATCAATATCATGTGGTCAGTGGTGAATGATCAGGCTCCGGTCGCTGCCATCTCACTTGATGCTGAAAAGGCATTTGATATGTTAGAATGGGATTATCTTTTTAAGATTTTGGAAATATACAGGTTCGGGAATACTTTTATTGGATGGATTCATTTACTTTATAGACACCCGGTAGCAGCGGTAAAAACCAATGGATTAATTTCAGATTATTTTACTCTGGATAGGGGCACCTGGCAGGGTTGCCCTCTTTCCCCATTATTGTTCTGTCTTGACCTGGAACCATTAGCAGCCGCGATAAGAAGGGAAGATGATTTTCCAGGGGTGGTGGCGGGAGGTGTGGCACATAAACATTTGCTTTACGCAGATGATATTTTATTATTCGTCTCCGACCCCACTAGATCTATGCCTTGCCTCCATAGAATTATTAATTCCTTTTCTAAGTTCTCAGGATACAGAGTTAATTAGTCTAAATCCAAAGCTTTGTCTCTGACAGCGTACTGCCCGGTAACAGCTTTCCAGCCAGGTGCCTTCCAGTGGCCCAAACAGGGTGTTAAGTATTTGGCCATTTTATTCCCAGCAAATTTGTCTGATTTAATTAGTTAATTTCGATCCCCTAATAAAAAGGTTTTCGAACGATGTGGGCAAGTGGGCTTCATTACATTACATTACGTTAATGTTATTAAAATGAATTGTATTCTAAAATTCAACTACATGCTACAATCTCTCCCTGTAGATGTCCCCCTCTCTTATTTCAAACAATTTGATAGCATAGCAAAGTCCTTCATTTGGAATGGTAAGCATCCCAGATTACATTTCAATAAGATACATTGGCCAATTGACAAAGGTGGGCTAGGTCTACCCATGATTTTGTATTATTAATATGCATTTGATCTCAGACATTTGACTCATTGGTCACTTCCACCTGAGAGAGCCCCTCCCTGGTTTGGTATTGAACAGGAAGTTCTTGCCCCTATTTCGCCATTGCAAAGCCTCTCTGTCAAACTAATCGGAGAAGTTACACCTCATTATTTTGCATTTGCACTCTGGACACTTTTGTCCATACATAGTGTTTAACTCGGACATTTATTTAAATGTTACCTCGAGCATATGGCAGAACCCAAAATTATGTATTAATAAGTCCCCTTTCTGCTGGTCAGAGTGGATTGTGAGGGAGGTTAATACACTTGGTGACCTATATGAGAATGGGGTGTTGAGATCTTTTGAAAATTTGGTTCAACATTTTGGGATCCCCAGATCTTAATTTTATAGGTATTTACAACTGCACCACCTACTCTGTACTATTTTTGGGATTATCATACACCCCCTAAAGCAGCAGATCCTCTGGGAGTGGTGATTACTGCTTTTGGAGAAGGTCATGAGGAATCAGTGTATTACTCCCTGCGAATTCAGAGTCTGGGGAACGGAGCTTTAACTTCTATCAAGAGATTATGGGAGAAAGATTTCTTGGTATTGGAGGAGGGAGCTTGGGCTAGGATTCTTAAAAACATCAAGTCTGCATCTAGAGATGCAAGGGTGCATCTTATGCAATTCAAGATTTTACATAGATTTTATTGGACACCCTCTAGATTGTATAGGCTTGGTCGTAAAGACACACCCACCTGCTGGCGATGCCAATCGGAGGATGGAGACACGGCCCATGTTTTTTGGTGGTGTATTGAGATCCAAAAATTCTGTTTGAAAAAAAAAAAAAAAAAAAAAAAAATATATATATATATATATATATATATATATATATGTGTGTGTGTGTGTGTGTGTGTGTGTTTGCTTTTATTATTGTAAGACTTAATAAAAAATGTTAATTACAAAAAAGAAATTTTTATGAAAAGGGACATTTTGTCAGGTCATGTGGTGAAACCCTGAAAGAAAAAAAGAAAAAAAGAAAAATAAATAAACGTATTGATATTCTTGACTCAAAAATTCATGATATTTGTAAAATATATATATTTCTTTGCCTTGAATACTTGGTTACACCACATAAATGTTTTTGTAGAAATTGCTATAAATATTATTCAAAAATTGGACATGGACACAAGATTACATTTTTATAAACTTGATGTGTCTTTTAAACTAGATTTCTAAAAAGTTCTAATATTGATCACCTCGGACAACCTTATTTTTCAATGACCCAGTTGTATT
This sequence comes from Myxocyprinus asiaticus, assembly GCF_019703515.2. Taxonomy (NCBI): domain Eukaryota; kingdom Metazoa; phylum Chordata; class Actinopteri; order Cypriniformes; family Catostomidae; genus Myxocyprinus; species Myxocyprinus asiaticus. The sequence continues at coordinate 7,438,723 of NC_059362.1, read as the reverse complement.
GCATTTGAATCATTCAAATCAGTGAAAAAAGGAGGGAAAAAGTATTTTTATTAACTGCCTAAAAAAAAAATCAACAAGTGAACATAAGGTGGTTGGGCACAGCATACTTATGGAAAAACTATGATACTATGTGACCATTCATGGACTCACTTGACTTTACATCAGCCAAAGATGCCAGAAACACATCTAAATAAAAAAGACTAAGGATAATTTGTGGTATATTTTTTCCAGAAACACATTAATTTTGCAACACAGCAACTAAAAACCAAAGCAAGGGGGAAGAGAAGAATTTACATTGAAGAAAAAACATTCCCTAAGGATATTACAAAATAAATAATTTATAAAACCAAGATTTTCTCATTCATTCACTGAAAGGTGTTTGGAATGTCAGTGCTGATGTGAATTGAGAAAATGGTTTAGAAGGAACAGTTCACCCAAAAATGAAAACTGTCAATATTTATTCACGCTCATGTCATTCCAAATCTTGTGCAGTTATTTTTTGGATTTTATATAAAGTCGTATGGACAACTTCATGATGCTTTAATGTTTTTTTGTTTTTGTTTTTGGAGCGCATACATGGTCACTGCTGTTGGATAAGAGCAGAGTAAAAATTAAAACAAAATTCCTTTTGTGTTTGACAGAAAAAAATAACAGCATACATATTTGGAACAACAAGAGTAAATAATGAGAATGTTAGGGTGAACTATTCCTTTAATTTAGACTACTGGCGAAGAAAATCTGCAGAACGGTGAAACCCTAAAGCTTCATGGATTTAACACACCAATTCAACCACAAAACACTTTGGCAGCTACAACACCTGTGCCCTGATGTGATATCTGCATCAGAACATATGTAATCCTGATACAAACTGTGAGTAGTATACTTCCAAACAGTTTGACAGGCACATATCATGGGCTTAAATCAAAAGACGGCATGTTTGAATGAAAGAAGAAATGTATGGGATTGAAACACTTTCTCCTCCACCTTTCCATCACGTCTCATCTCATCCACGGAACGGGCGGAGGGGGATACCCCATTACCGGAGGGGGCACAGTGTGCCCTGGTGGCATGCGTGGAGGTGGGTAGCTGGGGTTGTAGCCTGGCGGGGGATAAGATGGAGTGGGTGGAGGCAGATTTGGAGGGGGGTAAGTGGCTGGGGGTGGAGGGCCAGGAGGTGGGGGGTTTGGGTGTGGATAGACATGTGGGTGGTAAGGTAGGCCATATGAAGGGGGCATGGGTGCGTAGGAAGGCCCTTCGGTCTTCATCATGGATTGCAGGCTCTGGAATCCCTCCCCTGACATGTACGAACTGGACGTGGACATTCCCATGATGTAGCTGGAGGGGGGAGGGGGAGGCGGGCGGTGAGGTAGAGGGGGTGGGGCCCCCTGCGGCAGAGGAGGAGCTGGACCCTGTGCTGGGTCCAGTTCAGCTGACGCAACCGGCTCTGCTTCAACTGGAGTCACAGGGACAGCAGACGGAGCCTTACGATCTACAGGAGGACAGATGTCAGGTTGTGGTTAAGTAGAAGTATTTTTAACCAGAGCAGTGGTTCTCAAATGGGTTATGACCTAAAAAAATGTGTCTGTAGAGTATTAGAATACCATAGCAAACAGCATGAAAAAACAATGATAATTGCAACAAAAAAACAAACAAAAAACAATCGTATAATCTTCCCTTATCATTTGTTGTGGACATCAAAGGCTGCGAGTCAAGTGTCTAGTCATTTTTATTTGTATGAAATGTATAATTAATATTACGTCAAGATGGCACCGATTTTTGTCCCATCTGCTTACACTCTCGTAATTCATTAACGGTTGTGTTAACATTAATATCGCGTCAAGGGAGGCTCTTTGACCAAGAAGCGCATTTGACTGTTCACATGTGCAGCTGCACTCACCACGAGGCACGAGCGCTCTATAGAGCACACGCGTTTGAAAGCAGCCAGCTGTAGACAAACAGCGTGCGGGTACGGAATTCAGTCAGTACTTGGTACTGCCAGTAATTCTAAAGGGGTCATGTCATGAGGAATCAAATTTTCCTTGATATTTTGACATATAAGAGGTCCTTCTACTATAAAAACATACTGTAAATTTCAGAACTCAAAACTTAATCCCCAATGCAATAAAAGCATTTACTGAAACCAAGCTGTAAAAACGCCCCGTTCTCTACTTCCGCAACAACCCTACGTCACTTGAGGTACATTAATTCATGGCCACCTCTACAGCTCAAAAACATTAATGCCTACTTTTACACTGACGCACCCTTGGCCCCGCCCACTGGTGCTTCAGTTCATACTCAGAGTGAGAGACAGCAGGACATAGGCTTCAGCATATTTCAGCATGGACTGCATGTTTTTTCGGCTCATATCAATGTTGACTGCTTGTGAACGTCATAATATGATTCAAGCTTTGCAAAGGAACTGATATTGAAGGATGGGGCAGTTAAAAACACTTTGACCCGATAAAAAAAAAAATATTTCAAATATCATAGTTTATGGTATTTAAACATACTATTTACGCTGTTTACGTGTCCATTGACGCAACTCGATGCAACGGCTTGAGGCTGCCTACACTGGGGGCGTCGACAAACTTTCTACACCGTTTATTTGTGTTGTTGGCAGAAGTAGCGCCAGCTTGTGCAGCGCAAAATGGAACGGGATATTTGTTTACTGTCGGCGCAACACGTCGCAACAGATGATGCTTCTAAGGTAGACAGCATCATCGATTATAAAGGGTTCTATTGCTTTTGACGCGACTCTCAAAACTGAGCATTTCATCCAGAGGGCCATAAAACAGGGTGGAAAATGATCATATATTACTAAATTATGAATGTTATAATGCAAAAAAACGTTACTAACATTATCAGTAGACCTCAGGGAAGATAATAAACTAATATATATATATATAAAAAAGAGCATTTCATGTCACCTTTAACATCGGTGGGTATTAAAATATTGAACTAAGCAGAGATTCCACTGCACCCCTAGCCAGTCGTGGTGGCACCTAGTTTGGGAACCACTGACGTAGATGCTGTGTTCTTTTTATGTAAAAATTAATAGTATTTTGCCGGAAATTCATGTGTCATTCGGTAAAAAGGCTTATAATAATACAATATCTGACCCAGTGTTTGTTTTATGTGTTAGACTGGTAAATCACATTTCTGCAGTTGTTGATACATTTACAAAATTGTCAGTTTTACTATTCAAACAATGTCATGTTAATAATAATAACTTTTTTATAATAAACAAGTAGTGTCCAGTAGTGTGTTTAGAACCACTGGTGTGGACCTTATTTACAGTAGTGCCATCATAAATTTTTGAAGGGAATGACAATGAGGTTGTGAGGGATACATTTACAGTTTCTTCAATGGGTTGTACTGTTGTTTAAACGTTCTGCTGACGAAACATTGAAAAAACGTCTTTTCAAGAAATTTTAGTAGACAAAAATCTCCAGAAAACATGTTAAAATTAGATGTGATAAAGCTTTATACAGTGCACGTCATTCAAAAAATCAAATATGGCGCTACTGTGAATAAGGTCTATAGCTTAACTTATGAACAAGTAAACTTGTTTCTGACATTCTGACAAAGTTACTATACAGTATAAGTGATTATAGCAATTTAACAAACAATAGTGTTCAAAACACCACGAGGCGATAAAGTTCTTGTAAACACTAGCTGGGTTTCAATCCAAAGGTTTTGCATTTATGTACAGTACTGTGCAAAAGTCTTAGGCACATAAGATGTTTCACAAAAGCATTTGTCTTAAGATGGTTATTTATATCTTCAGCTTTAGTGTGTCAATAGGAAATATAAATGTTAGACTCCCAAACATTACTTTTGCAAATAGAAAAGATTACAATAGAAGAACAGGGAGCCCTGCAACAGATGTCATGGCCCCCACAAAGCCCCCCACTAAACATCGTGTCTGTCTGAGATTACATGAAGAGACAGAAGCAATTGAGACAGCCTAAATAGATAGAAGAACTGTGGCGAATTCTCCAAGAATCTGCCAGCAACCAAGAAAAACTGTGTCCAGGTGTATCTAGGAGAATTGGTGCTGTTTTAAAGGCAAAGGTGGTTACACCGAATATTGATTTAGCTTTTTTTTATGTTTACTGGACTTTGTATGACATTAAGTGATAAATGAAAACTACTTATGTCATTATTTGTTAAGACATCCTCACTATGAAAAGTTTTTCACAAGTGTCTAAAAAAAACAATATGAATTTCTAAAAAATACGATGCATTTATCGTTTCCATCCACTATGTTTTGAGAGAGCCAGCGTTGTCATGGAGTAGCTGAATGACCTCCTTGCTTCGGGCGGAGAGTTGTATTTGCAGTATTGGAGCAATTGTACATTGTTTCATTAAAAAAAATTATGCCAGGTGCCGGAGAGATATTAGTGTAATTAATATTTGAGGGATGAAATGGTTGCCATGACCCACTTTAATGATCATCTTTGGGGTAAACACTTCTGAATGTCAAGGGCTATGTTCGAAGATCGAACCTTTCGTTGGGCTAGTCACATCAAGCTATCGCCACCCACAACATTGGCATGAATGGTGATTCCATCACCATATTGCGCATTTTGACTTGTGCAAAACTCCAGAAAATCCACCTCTGCCTTGTGCAACTTCTGAGCAAATTTGGAGAGTTTATGTGCATTTCAAGGATTTCCATTCAGGTTTTCTTAAGCGCAAATTTAAAAGTTGTATGGAAACCCAGCAACTGAGTTTTTGTATTTCCAAATTCTTACACAATGTGTAAGGTCATGTAAATGCCTTAAACGGTGTTCTTTTATCTGGGAAAGGTCACGCTTTAAGTAAAAAAACTAGCTTTTTGACCATTACCCCGATTTGCTTGGCCTGTAAACACCTTTATCACCATTGTTAGATTATTCAATGTGTGTATGTCTGTTTATGTTTTCATGTCAAGAGCGGAAAACTTGAATGCGTTGTCGGTTTATTGACTTGTATGTAAACCCCTACAATAGGTTTTTATAATAAGCTGATTTTTGGTAGTTAGCAGCATTTTGTTGTAAATTGAATAGATCACTTCATTTTTTGGTTTATGATTAGCATGGGAAAAGTTTCCAAAGATTCATTTTTACTGCCTGTTCTAAGCACAGAAAGCCTCACCTGGGGGTTGGGAGACTGGTAGAGGGGGCAAAGGACTCTCCAGACGTGGTATTTTAGACCCAACTTGCTCTGAAACAAAGACAGAGAAAGATTAAATGAATGGATTACCCCCCCCCCCAAATAAATTTCTCATCATTTACTCACCCTAATGCCATATCAAACTCAAAGGATTTACACTGCCTTTGTCTTTTTTGGAGTTTGGAAGCATTGGACCCCATTGACTTGCATTGTATGGATATTAGATCATACATCTATAAAAATATCTTGGTTTGTGTTCCACAGAAGACAGAAAGTCATACGAATTTGAGACAGCATAAGGGTGAGTAAATGATATGAGAATAATCATTTTTGAATGAACTATTCCTATAACAATTAATATAATATGGAATTTTTCATCTTTTATGACACCATTTAATGTCCTCTGTAAGTGTTTTACCTGCTGGGGCTTTAGGTTCATCTTTAGGAGAGACCTACAAAACACAAAAAAAACCATACAGTATGAAACTTTAAATGCCGAACAACCAACATGGGGGTGGTGTTCTAAAAATGAGCGTCGCTTAGCAGCCCTGATGTTGTCCCTAACTGGTCAAGTATGGTCTAAATAATCATTCACATTTTAATGCTTAACTGTGTAAATTCAATTGGTTATTAAAGTTTCTAAATGCCATTATTCATATATGAATTAATGTCCAGACTATTGCTGAAGCACCTCTTAAATGGTTTTGTCATGTGGTACCCGTTACTTGTCTCTGCGCCAGTCAGGATAGATCAATCGCAACCGTCTTTCATTATTGGATAAGGATTCAAAAATACGATTTTATAGAGATTGATGGGGCATATTACTGATTGTATGTCAGGTACCAACCTTTGAATAGATTTCGATTCATCCAATACTTTTTCTAGTGTCTTCGATAAGTCAAAAAACATTCTGAGATTTAAATGCAGCTCAATGGAGGATTCAGATTTCTGAGCTACCATGCATCCCCTAGACCTAGAGGAAGACCCTTTTGTTTCTTATAAAAACCAGTTAACAGCCCCCCAACGTTTGTCACCCAATGAACAATGCATGATGTGTCTCCAAACGGGTCAACTGATCAATAATCAGATAAACGGAACTTCTACCAGTATGAAGGCATGGTGTATTACCAGAGCTGAAAGTGAGTGCTTTACTTACATGTTGCCGTTTAATCTTGGCAGGTGGGCTGGCCTGAGGGGAGTTTTTCTTGGAAGGAAGTAGAGCAGGTGGGTTCGGTGGCCCTGATTGACTGGGCTGGGCTGCAGAAGGTGGTGGTGGTTTCTCTTTGTCCTGTATCTGAGGTTGCTGGGGTATCGGCTGCTTACCCTGAGAGTACAAGTCCAGGATCTGATGGCAGATGTCTGTAGAAGTAAAGCTTTATTTATAAAGCACCTTTTAAAATAGTGTTTACAAAGGGCTTTACAGATGTTCACATACATAGAATAAAATACGGAGCAAACTTTAAATGGAAATTTTGAATTTAAATATAATAGGCTAATAAGCGAATAAAAATGAGTTAAAAGAATAAGAAAATAAAATGCATTAAAAAAAACACATAGTAATAAAAAAACAAATCAAAGAGAGAAGAAAATTAGAACACAACACAAGGGAAAGAGATCGTAATATGTTGCCGCTTCAATTGTGTAAGAATCATAGTGGATCACACTGCCATGCAAAGGCGTCTACGTTAGACGTCCGCAACCTGACCCGGGCCCGACGGCACCGGAGAACCTGTAGGGTTTCGGCCCGGTTTTGGGTCAGTTTTTCAAGAAGGACTTTGGGTTTGGAGTCGTAATTAATGAATCCAAACGTGCGAGTGGCCAGTCCTCTAACCACACATACTCTCAATGTGCAGTATGCACATGCACCTGGAATTATTTGCACAAATTAGTGGGTTCACAAGGTGGCAACACTCCCAATTGAGCCGCTGCTTTCACGGAGAAGTGCAAGATGATGTAATTGCCACCGGTGAACTATAGGAGACTAAGGTGTAAACAACAACTGTGGATGTCCACGTCAAGAGCATGTGTGCGAAGAGGTCAGGAGATAACCTTCATGTGTATAACTCGAGCCTAAAGGACAATCAAGACATTTTTATGGGTCTAAACTCCTGAAAATAAATAGTCCAGTTTTTTATAGTAGTCGTTGTGCACATTTGTCAACCGCCTTTGTATGCACACACAATCAACTGGAGTATATTGAAAGGCTGAATGTTGGACTGTAAGCATACGCTAAGCATTCAGATCAAAACAGAAGTATACACTGGACTTTAGTAGGGCTGTAACGATTATGAAATTTGGCTGATGATTAATTGTGAAACAAATCATTGCGATTATGACAATTAATTGTCTGTTTGAGGGCTATGACGATTAATTGTCCCTTTAGGGCTTTCACGACTAATTGTCATATAAATTGTCATATTTCTTAAGGCTTAATGTGCTTCATACTTCTTAAGAAGTCATTTTTACATATTTAACTTCAAATATATATATATATATATATATATATATATATATATATATATATATATATATCAAATAATAAAATTGGTATATAAGATTTCCTTTAAAGGCTTTAAAACTATATGAATGACATTAAGATGTTTTTAGATATCAAAATATTTCTAAATACTTAAAATATGTCTCTTTGGTCAACTTTAGTTTTGGTCAATTTTACATTTACACTGTTGTTTTTGGAACTTATTTAAAAAATAAATAAATAAATAATATATATATATATATATATATACACACACACTGTATATACACTGATCTGCCACAACATTAAAACCAACATTACCTAACCACTTGTGAAGGTCTTCCTCGTGCCACCAAAACAGCGCCAACCCGCATCTCAGAATAGCATTCTTCTCACCACAATTGTACAGAGTGGTTATCTGAGTTACCGTAGACTTTGTCAGTTCGAACCAGTCTGACCATTCTCTATTGACCTCTCTCATCAACAAGGCGTTTCCATCCACAGAACTGCCACTCACTGGATGTTTTTTGCTTTTGGCACCATTCGGAGTAAATTCTAGAGACTGTTGTGCGTGAAAATCCCAGGAGATCAGCAGTTACAGAAATACTCAAACCAGCCCATCTGGCACCAACAATCATGCCACGGTCCAAATCACTGAGATCACATTTTTTACCCATTCTGATGATTGATGTGAACATTAACTGAAGCTCCTGACCCGTATCTGCATGATTTTATGAATTGCACTGCTGCCACACGATTGGCTGATTAGATAATCACATGGATGATTGTTGGTGCCAGACAGCTGGTTTGGTATTTCTATTTGTCTAAATAAAAATAAACTGTACAGAAAATTGTACTGTGGGGGCCATGCTGCAAAACTCATGAATATTAATTATCTTATGCACAGTAAAAGATTCTTTTAAATTTCCAATCAATTTTAAATTTAAAATTGATCAACAGTCATTCATAATGACTGATTCAAGCACCCAAATATTTCACATAATATGGTTATCTCATCTCTACATCTGCCACTATTATAACACATAGATCAGCACTTTGATTTAGAACATGACTGACTGATCTAGTGCTAACATTTTCCTTTAGTTTTTAGAGGTTTTGGATTCTAATTCGGCCAAATCTAACTTTTTTTATTTTAATAAAACAAGACTGCATCTGTATGTCAGTGGATGGGTGTTACACTTTAAAAATAAAATGCAATAAAAGATGCGAGAGGGGAGACGAGAGTAGCGGAAACACAGACACATTTATTGACAGCTCTGTATATGAAAAAACAGCGAACTCTGACCACCACAATCTCTCCGCAACCCGGAGAAAAAGTCAATATGCACCAGAGAGCCCGTGAACGAGATGGCACAGCTCACGAACAACCGTCTCCCATTACACAACCCAGCCATGAAACACTCAGTTTATACAGGGAGGAAACACACTGCACACCGGTGCGCGCCATCAACAATCAGCTCACCTGTTTACTGCACACCTGAGAGCAATTAAGAGACAGGGAGAGAGAGAAAAAGACCACACACACACACACACACACACACACACACACACACACACACACACTCAACACGGTCAAGAAGGTCATCACAATGGGGGACACGGAAAAGAGCGCGAGCTGCGGGAAAACCGCCGACACTAAACAACACTGATAACAGCCGCAACGAACACTTATCATAACATTCAAAATAATTCATTACCGCGCCGGATCGCCAGTCAAAACACACAGATGAAATAGAAACTCCTACTCAACAACTGGAGATGTTTCATCTGGATTATACACCAACCTGACGAAAGCTATTTCAAAAAGTGGTGAGAACAAGTCTCACCCGTCTCAACCCATAACTGACGGCGATGTATCTAATAATCATTCAGTGAACACTTGGAAGCAACTGAGAAAGTCATCTTTTTTTCCATGTATCGTCCACGTGGTCATTGTTGTTGAGGAAATAAGCTCATCAACCCGTGAGAGCCCAAGCACTGTACACGCGGGTTTGACTCAACAATGTTCAGAATCAGAGAAAACCGTGAAAAGCCACTATGTAACTACCACTGTTGGGGTAGTTACTGAATCACGAATTGTGCTGAATCAAGAGCTAACGCTCTTTAAATATGAATTTAACTATTGTAATGGATAGACATTTGAGAAAGTTTGAAATGCACACTATCAAACATATTGTGTATTGTATTTTATTTCATGCGTTTGCATTATTTCTCACCCTCCAGCAGCTCTACTGGCACGTCTTGTACGAACTGCTCCCACCAGCGACGAGACGACTGCTTAGACGTCCACTCCTGGATGTCAAATTTACACAGTCTGCCGGCGAGGTACATAACTGCCACAGCTATGATCTCTGGCTCCCACTGAAGAGACAACATTGTGCAGAGACTGCAAATAAACACAGACATGTTCATATTTAGGAAGAGGCGAATATCATAATCCTACATAATTAAAAATTCATTTTACATTTGTAAAGCTGTGATTAAATACTCTGTATAACCTAACAGGTGATAATTATTTGAGGATTGTTGTGCTCTTTAAATTCCAGAGAGAACTGATACAATACGCAAATTTTACGTCTTGCTTTCCTTTGCAGTCATGTCATGCGAGCGCTCCAAACAAACTCTAGACATTTCGTTCAAGTCAGCAGTAGGTGAGCGTTTAAATCTTTAGAGAATGTGAAAAAAAAGACTTTTTTTTCCCTAAAGTGTATGTGTATTAAGCTTAGACTATAACTGAAATGAGCAAGATAGACAATTCAGTCGTTAATGGCAAATATCTGTCTGATAATCAATTGCCAAAGTAAAGCCAACCTGTCATTCACAAATGTCCACGCCATCTGCACAAGCTTCTGAACTTTGTTCTTATCCCCTAAAAAAAAAAAACATCAGGCCAGTGACAATGCATTCAAACATTCAGTATAAAAGCGGAAAAACTCTGAAAACATTGTTGATACCTTTTAGCTGTTTAGCGTAGCGCAGAAGAAACTGGTAGGGGTGTTCCACTTGTAAATCAAACTTGATTGTCTGGAGTAAAATTCTTTCCAGGACCATGACCTCTTCCTGTACAGACATTCGATGAGAAGCAAGGACGTTTAATACAGCAGGGACATCCCAAGACTGATATACTGTGTGTTGAGTGTGTTGCAAACCTTTGGATCATCTCCAAACTGGGCAAACTGCACGTCGTTGAGCAGACTGCGAGCCGTTTTAATGATGTCTTTACACTTCTTAGGGGTTTCTTCCACTTTACCAGCCAAGAAGAGACAGCAAGCCCCGGTCACCTGTGGAGAAAGGCCATAAATGTGATTTCATTTATAGTTTGCTACTTCTGAAACTGGAAGGCTGTCAGGCCTACTGTAATGAACATTAAACACCAACAATCTCCACACCTACACAATACCCTATTTATACCCCCTGGCACAGAATTTAAAAGCTGTTACCTTTGAAATGATACTTTTACACATGTTTGAATATTCAGATACACACAAACCTGTGATCACATGTTCTATGTTCAGGCGGCTAGTTTATATGTTGCTTGGCAAACGTGAACAGCCCAGAGTTACACTAATGAACCACAGTACTTGATCACTGTTCCTATTATTATCATCATCATCATCATTAATAAATGTAACTACTGCTGTTGATGTAGTTTAATTTAAAGCATTAAGACGCTCAATTTGACACAGTTAAGGGGGTTTTAGGCACTCCACTTTGTGTCGTTCATAAGATCACCCCTGACCTGTGGTAAAATGACTGTAACGTGTGACCATGTGTGGCTTATTGCTTTATCATTACGTCACAACAACAAATAGCAATGCAGATTTTTAACAGCATGTTTTACTTACATATCTGGGGAACTGCTTGAAAGAATGAAACATGTAAAAACGATGAAAGTATGTTATCCCGGTCGCCAGCGTGTCATAATGTCTTAAAAACTGGTTAAGGATAATATTGAAATTCTCTTACTATTTGAAAGTCAGCACAACACACATATTAGGTTCAGAAAACAAGATGTACTTTAGTTTATAATTATACTTAAATGGTCTAAATGGCTGCATTAGAAGGATACAGTCCCAGACGAGTTCCAACGTCAAAGATGAACCTGGCTCCCTCTCGTCTGTATCGGGCTTCTGTGGCCGGGTCCAGGCCATCCGACTGGGACGGGGTGTGGGCCAGATCCTTCTTGTCCCAGTACCAGCATGGTTTTATGTGATCCAGATTTGTGGCGAAACTCCCAGAAGTGGCGTTAGAATTCTCCTTCATTTGGCAGGAAGGGACAGCTGATTCCAGACTGGACTGACAGTCCGTCAGACAGCAATCAATTTGCAAGTCTGTGCTGCAAAAGACAGAACATAAAAAAAATTATAATAATTTTTACTAAATGGACAGACATGCCAGTGACATTACAAAAACATCAATATTTGTGTGTATATATTTTCTGTCAAGAGAACAATGGTCCTCACGTACTGTCACCTATTTTACCATGGTACTGCTATAGATCTTTTTTATAAGGACATTAACCATAAATGTGATCATCTTTGAATTTTCATGTATGACAATGAGTTTTGTGTCTTAATATAATCTTTAACTCTACGATGCCCACAGTACATTCATTTTCATCTTGATCTGACAAACACGATCAGTGGACTACAGTGTGTCCAGATGAGGATATTTCAGCACAAGCAATCTGTTACATGAGTTCAAGTGTCATGTGAAATAGTTTTTTAGTTTCTGAATGCAAGATCACAATAACGCGCTTTCAACAGCCATCTAGCACGATCAGATTAAAAACCTCATCGTTCACATCATATCTCATAAATAACTATGCAGTAACCTTACCGTTGTGATATATGACAGGATGATAATACCGGTGAATTCAGCAAATCGGTGTAATTTTAATCTTATTCGGGCTCACATTCAGGAGGTGGAGGTGGCCATTTACAGCGAGTCTTCTTCTATTGCCCCATACTAGCTCAGCTGCGTCATTTAACACACGAGAGCCGCTTCAGCACCACCTTGAGGCCTGGAGGATTAAGCGCGACTCAAAGAGCTGCATAGCAAAGAGATCAAAATGACAGTTTTGCTTTTGAATATTTTCTCATAAATTGATAAAACCCCATGATAAATACCTATAGGAAATTCCAGAGGAAACCCATGGCAAATTAGCCTTGGATAACGTCACTGAAAAGCTCTATTGTTCATGGCAACAAGATTACAGAAGAACCTATGGTGATTTAAAGTGCAGTTTCTTTTTCTTTTTCTTTTTTTGTATTAATAACATTTTTCTAATGATTTTTTCCTCATTTATTTCAGTCTTATTTATTGTTCCCTGTACACGCTGTACATGATCTTTGCATGCCTCAACCGCAGGGGCGTAGATTCCAGGTGGGATGGGGGGGGACGTAACCCAAATCTTTTTATGGGATTTTACTACGAGCTTGTTGCAAACGAACTTGGTGAACCTCGCTGCTATTTTTAATGACATGAGCATACAGGGACATTGATATACATATTAAATAATGTACATTAAGACAAAACAACATAAGCAAACTTTCAAAAACAGTCCGGGTTTAAGTTTGCAGTACAAAGGGTTCATGAACTGCAACTATTTATTTTGAAGTACTGTATGTAATGTTTGCGATGTGTATCAGCAGCATGTCAATCCCGGTGTTTGCCATTTGATTAGCGCCACCAATGCGCTGGATTGAGCAGCTGCAACGACTCTTGAAAAATAACAAAAAGCTATTTTCTCATTGGTCAGTCAGTTTTCATCACAGTCCGAAGAAAAAAAAATAGGACCACACTCCGTAAAAAAAACCTTCGGACTGTCGGCGGACGATTTGTCGGACCCGCTGTGAATAGCGCCATCCATAGTTACCATTCAAAATCTCGTTTCGAATAAACAATCGCACCGAAAAAACGGGTTCCCTTACGACTCAGTATACCTGACATTGCGTTTATTAACGCATATGGGGAGTGCCCAGTGGCATGCCGTGAACTTAAAGTCTAGGCCTTCAGTGTGATTCATGCCATTAAGAAAACACAGTTTCAGTGAAACTGTAGTTCTTACACAACCTAGTTGAAACCTCTCTACAATAACGCCAATATTCTAATATTGGCTACAGTGTTTGAGCCCCGCCCGTTTTAGCGCAAAACTGTCTGCTATAAAAGCAGATGCACAAACATTTCCTCAGAATTTCCTCCTTCAAGACAGCAATCTAGAAGCCCTCTACCTTCGCCGGCGATATACATGAGTCAGCGGGCGGAATCTTCACAGGAAGACTTTCTGCTCCCCTGCAGTGCTCCGGCGAACATCACACCGCCTTGCTGTTTGACGCTTCGCTGGTGAATGGGCCTCAGCATCCTAATTCCCTGCAGCGCTTCGGCAGGATTTGTGTATCCTTACACAGCAATGTATATTGTGCATTGTATATTGTGTGATATAAATATAAATATATATTTATTTATATATTTATATATCTAAAAGAGTCACTTACACGTTCGCATCTTTTTAAAGATGCCATTCCGTAAGTGTTTCTTGTGCGAGGGGCACATCCCGCCGTCAGACCAGTATGAGAGCTGCATTTACTGTCTGGGCCGCGGCCATGCAGAGTCAACTCTCATGGAGACAGACTGTCTGCACTGTCCAAACTCGTGCTTTCTTCCGCATTAGACATCCGGGCATTTGCACGTGAGGAAATCGTACAAATTTAAACGAATGAACTCGTACGAAATCAAACGAAATTGCCAACTCGTAAAATATGTAAACATTTTCACAAGACTGGGTTGGAACTGAATGTATCACTCAGTTCGTGAACAAGTATCTGCTGACTGACTGAAGGAGAGGAGGCATATGTCGTTTGTTTAGTTCGGCATGTGGGTCAGTCGCGTTCAACAAGGACAGAAAGAGGTAAAATGCAAAGTTTATAGGTATGCACAAAACATAATTTATGAATGTGTAAAAATGACTGAAGTCCATACAGTTAAAATTACATGAATATGAATGGAAATGCTGTGCTTTGGTGCACAGTGTAAGATATTATTAAGCTTTTCTTGAACTTTTTCATGGTAAAATTTGAGGAAATATAGGAAAATACGGCCTGCCATTTGTGGTGAAAATGGTTATGGTGTTTAAACTAATTTTAAAGTGTCTTCGTACATGTGTAGACATGCAAATTCTGTTTATGGTGCTTTTAAAGACTGATTATAGCATGAGCCAAGATTATTTGAGTGCTGGCTTTGAAGGAGCATATACACTATATTGCCAAAAGTATTCGCTCATCTGCCTTTAGACGCATATGAACTTAAGTGACATCTCATTCTTAATCCATAGGGTTTAATATGACATCGGCCCACCCTTTGCAGCTATAACAGCTTCAACTCTTCTGGGAAGGCTTTCCACAAGGTTTAGGAGCGTGTTTATGGGAATTTTTTACCATTCTTCCAGAAGTGCATTTGTGAGGTCAGACACTGATGTTGGACGAGAAGGCCTGGCTCGCAGTCTTCGCTCTAATTCATCCCAAAGGTGCTCTATCGGGTTGAGGTCAGGACTCTGTGCAGGCCAGTCAAGTTCTTCCACACCAAACTCGCTCATCCATGTCTTTATGGACCTTGCTTTGTGCACTGGTGCGCAGTCATGTTGGAACAGGAAGGGGCCATCCCCAAACTGTTCCCACAAAGTTGGGAGCATGGAATTGTCCAAAATCTCTTGGTATGCTGAAGCATTCAGAGTTCCTTTCACTGGAACTAAGGGGCCAAGCCCAGCTCCTGAAAAACAACCCCACACCATAATCCCCCTCCACCAAACTTCACAGTTGGCACAATGCAGTCAGACAAGTACCGTTCTCCTGGCAACCGCCAAACCCAGACTCGTCCATCAGATTGCCAGATGGAGAAGCGTGATTCGTCACTCCAGAGAACGTGTCTCCACTGCTCTAGAGTCCAGTGGAGGCGTGCTTTACACCACTGCATCCGACGCTTTGCATTGCACTTGGTGATGTATGGCTTGGATGCAGCTGCTCGGCCATGGAAACCCATTCCATGAAGCTCTCTACACACTGTTCTTGAGCTAATCTGAAGGCCACATGAACTTTGGAGGTCTGTAGCGATTGACTCTGCAGAAAGTTGGCGACCTCTGCGCACTATGCGCCTCAGCATCCGCTGACCCCGCTCTGTCATTTTACGTGGCCTTGGAGTTGCTGTCATTCCCAGTCGCTTCCACTTTGTTATAATACCACTGACAGTTGACTGTGGAATATTTAGTAGCGAGGAAATTTCACGACTGGACTTGTTGCACAGGTGGCATCCTATCACAGTACCACGCTGGAATTCACTGAGCTCCTGAGAGTGGCCCATTCTTTCTCAAATGTTTGTAGAAGAAGTCTGCATGCCTAGGTGCTTCATTTTATACACCTGTGGCCATGGAAGTGATTGGAACACCTGAGTTCAATTATTTGGATGGGTGAGCGAATACTTTTGGCAATATAGTGTATATCATTGCTTTGACCCACTGAACGAACACCACCTTCACTGAAATATTTAGTCATTTTTTGTACTGTTGAACTCGTTCTGAATCAGTCATCATGAACAAGGATCAGCTGACAGGCTGAATGAGAGGAGGAAGCTAGCTATTCATTCAGTTCTTGTTCAAGACAATTACTTGGTCAAAGATGATCATTTGGCACCATCTACAGGCACAAAGGTGTAACTTGCAGAAATGGTCAATGAACAAATCAGTTAATAAATCTGAACAAATCTTTTTGGTGATCATCACCACTACTTATAGTTATAAAGCTTTACTAACCTTTCAAATGTTAAAGGTGCCTTTTCTGCTTCTCCCTTGCCTCCACAGGGTGCATCGGACTACAATGTGGTCAACCTCCGACCAATATATCAAAAAGACATCTTGAAAGGGAGAAGCCTCTGGTTAAGTCTGTTAAGATCTGGAATAGAGACAGTATTTTGTGTCTACAGGGATATTTTGATTGTACTTTATGGGAAACTTTTGAATCTCCAGATCTGGACACACAAAGGACTATAGTTTCATACTCTATAAATAGTATGTGGAGTCAGTTTTACCTAAAAAGACTAAACTATTTCCAAACAATAAGCCATGGGTATCTAAGAAACTTAAACATCTCTTAAATAAAAAGAAACTGGCTTATATTCACAATGATGTTTTAGTTAAAAGAGACATTCAAAGATAAATTAAAAGACAAATAAAGATATATAAGGCTCTATATAAACAACAAAAAAAAAAAAAAAAAAAAACTGAAGCTAAAATGTCTCAAGGAAATTCTAAGCAGGCCTGGGAGGGTATCAAAACCATGATTAGTGTACCATATAACGGCAAAGGGAAGTTGATATAGAGTTTGCCAACAAGTTAAATCAGTTTTTCTCACGTATTGAAGATACAAGCACGGATAAAAATAGTCAGAGAGAGTCTCCTTTCACGCCGACTAATAATCTGACTATCAAACAGGCAGATGTTATGAAACTGTTTCAAAACTGTAATATACATAAGAGCCCAGGGCCAGATAATATTTGTGGTCATGTGTTGAAATACTGTGCTGAGCAATTGTCCCCCGTTTTCACCTCAATTTTTCAATCGTCTTTATACCAGCTTGTAGTACCACTCTTATGGAAAACTTCAATTATTAAACCTATTCCCATCCCACTGCATTAACTTCCTTGGTGTTTAAGTGTTTTGAAAGATTCACTGAAAGGCATATTATCTCAACTACTCAGCACCTATTGGATCCCTATCAATTTGCCTCAGTCCAACAAGGGCATAGATGATGCTGTTTTAACTCTGCTACATCTTGTTTATTCACATCTCGAGTCTTCAAAAACCCATGCTAAAATCATATTCGCCGATTTTTCCTCTGCTTTTAATAACATTCAACTGCATATTTTGGCCCAAAGACTGGCAACAGAGTTCTCCTTTGATGGAGGAATGATTTTGTGGTTGTTGGACTTTTTAAGTTGCAGAGCTCAGCAGTTGTATGGTATGTGTTCTCTCACCCTTGTTGTTTATTTTGTATTCAAATAGTTGTACTAGTTATTTTCCAGAAAGATATTTAGTTCAATTCACAGATGATACTGCATTAGTTAGTCTCCTCTAGGGGGATGAGGACAGTCATGGACCTATTTTGGATGAGTTTATCTCTTGGTGTGATGCTTCTAAAACTAAGGAGATGTGTATAGATTTCAGGAAAGAGCCTTCATCATGTTTTATTTAGTTTCTACTATAAAAGGAGAGCCAATTCAGATGTTTACAGAGTATAAATATCTTGGGGTTGTTTTAGAGTATAAACTTAAACAAAATTAAATAAAGGTTAAATAAAAATAAAATAAAATAAACTGAGGTGGGATAAATGGACTGAAGTCATTAACAGAAAGGCACAGCAAAGACAGTATTTAAAAAAAAAAGTAGGTTTCCTTCAGTGTCAATGCTTCAATATTGAAAGTATTTTACAGTGCTTTTATTGAGAGTGTCATGACCTTTTGTATCATCGGCTGGTTTGGAAATGCTACTGTGGCACAAAAGATTTCCCTTAGGAATATTTTAAATAATCCAAGCAAATTGCTCGGCATTCCTTTAACAAATCTAGAACAAATGTACCAAATTTGTCTCACTGAGTGCACCTGGGATCTAGTGCAATGTGTACATCATTTTTATGCATGCTTTAGAGATGTCAGATGTGTTTATATGTTGTCCAATGGCTTGTTTACTGTCAAGATTGCCCATGTTTCGAAATTCACTGAAACAAAATTTCCCTACGGGGATAAATAAAAGTCCACTTTCACTTTCACATTCTTCTTTTAATTTTGGCGATTCACGTCCTTTGTGCATATCGCCACCTACTGGGCAGGTAGAAGAATTTAGATAGTAAAAAAGGACTTCAGTGTTGATCTGTTTTTCACCCACACCTATCATATCGCTTCTGAAGATATGGATTGTGTGGATAACTTTTATGTGGGCTTTATGTGCTTTTTGGAGCTTCAAAGTTCTGGCCACCATTTACTTGCATTATATTGACCTATAGAGCTGAGAGATTCTTCTAAAAACCTTTGTGTTTTGCAGAAGAAAGAAAGTCATACACATCTGGGATGGCATGATGAGATAATTTTCATTTTTGGGTGAACTATCCCTTTAAAATAAGCTGACCAAAAATAGGCCTACTAATATAACTTCATTAAAATGCTAAAAACGGTTAAAAATAAAGATGAAGGGCCACAACATGTACCTGACATCATATCGCACTGCTGAGCTGTTACTCACAATTTCTTTTCACTACAGGTTAGACATCTGCACAGACTGATTTTCATAAAAAAAAAAAAATAAAAAAAAAAAGAAAACAATGCTGCATTTTATTTAAATTTTTCCCATACCCAAAGATGGAGGGAGTGGGCCTGCAAGTCAAAAAGGTCGAGAACCACTACACTAGCACTATAAAGATGGAGCTGTGAAGAATCCACTAGAGGGTGTATTTGACTGTGAATTCTGCTGTCAGGCCTTCGCTTACAGTAATAGTTTCCTGGCAAACTAGATCATAGCAAACTCAAAAATACCATTTTTCTTTCACCTACATTTTCACCGACACTATTTTTTGATGAAGCCTCCAGATTTAAAAGAACAACCTCATATGTTTAGCTAGGGTTTAAGGCTTATAAATCAAACGAACACATGTAATTGAACGTCCCTTCTGCTTAATCGTTAATAAATCCTTGTTCTGTTTCCTTGTTCAAAATTCAAACATTCTTCTCTTACACATAAAGAGATTACATGGGAATTGAGATTTATTGGCTAAACATTGCCTTGTTTTGTGTATGAAATGGAAGGTAGGGTCATTTTCAGGAAACAATTGTTTGTCCTTAGTCATATTACTTGATACATTTGACTCACTTATTGTGTAGGCCTATTGCATCTTAAATAATAAAAAAACATTAAGATATACATACATATATTTTACTGGGTAATGAAAAATAAAATTTTGCCTATTGAAATTAATAATAATAATAATAATAATAATAATAATAATAAAGAAAAATAATGCAGATGTGTAGATTTGTTTCCAAAATAGAGAAAATTCTGAATTAGCCTTTGTCGCTGATTTTCTATTTAACACTTTATGCTAGCAAATTTCCTTTTTCTAATTAATAATTTCATTTCCAACACACAAATTTCATTTTTCCCCCCATTTTTTTTTCCTCTTCAAACTCAAAACAACTCTGTTATGCGTAAAAATCATAGTGATCAGTAGTTTTACAGAGAAATATATTGTTACTGGCATTAATCATACTGTATTTGTCATTTTAGCACCGATCTTCAAGCCCATAACATTCAACCCTGAAATGATTTAAACGTAGTTTAAATAGGTCGGCACAATTCACGTTTTTAAAGAGAAATGTAATGGGTTGTGCGGTCCCTAATCAACATCTACACCTTTTAGATTGAAGACAGAGACTTTGTCTGAAAACTCAGTGAGTATTTTGTGCATCATGGGGGTGCTCCTGATCAGCTGAGCTGTAGGCACCTCACTATTTTGAGACACTGCCAAAATAACAGCATACTGTGCTTTTTCATGTGTTGTGTGTTGGTGTTGTATAATGGTGTTTCTCTCCAAAGGCAACGACAATAACCCTTAATGGAAAATATCATGTTTTATTTATGAATGTAACAGTGCTCCAGGGCTATAGTATATAGACTGTACGCTGTATGGAAGTTATTGCTCCATAAGGAAGGAGGTTTGATGATTTTAGATAAATAGGGGTTACAGTGTGAAGTTATATGACATTTATCATAGGTTCATTTATCAGTTTCTGCTGTAAAGTAGGCCAGATGTTGAGCTGCAGGATGCCTGTAATTAAAATCCCTAAAATGTGCTGAACAAATTAGTGACAAGCAGACCCTATGGTAAGACTAAATAGGGGAGAGTAGTTGTCACACTTTGTACTGTAGTAAATATTTCT
Organism: Myxocyprinus asiaticus; assembly: GCF_019703515.2. Lineage (NCBI taxonomy): Eukaryota > Metazoa > Chordata > Actinopteri > Cypriniformes > Catostomidae > Myxocyprinus > Myxocyprinus asiaticus. The sequence continues at coordinate 7,418,094 of NC_059362.1, read as the reverse complement.
CAGGGTAGATTTTGTTTTCGTGAAAATCAATTTCCGTATAGGCACATACCTCAAAGTCTTGACCACAAAAAGTTTTTAAACATTTTCACTGTTATTGCCCAGGAAAAAAGATACAGTTCATTAAACACACCTATACCAGGGCAAGTTGTGACACTATTTAGGAAAAGTTGACACAAAAGGAACCTGCTGATTTGAGAAACATACTTTGTTTGAAATATACTGTATATGATGTATATAATTTTTTTTAACCTTTTAACTAGCGAAAAAAAAAAAAAAAAAAAATCCAGAACATATCTTTATTTACAAAGTAGTCTATTTAATGTTTTTAAGCAAAATTTTAATAAAACTAATTATGAAACATAAAACAGCAGAAATAAAACAGCAGAAAAAGTACCACTGTTCTGGCAAACAGACATTGTAATGAATTACATTTCAACATTTTAAACACATGACAACCTGCCCTGACCAGATATTTATGAATACAACCCTCGTCCTGAGAACACAGTTTAACATTTCAGTTAAAATCTATGTATGTGTTGTTTTATTGCATTCACTCGTTTACCTAACAGCTATTAGATTAGTCTACTATCATTTTTTTTGGAGGATATAATTCACTAAAATGACTATAATACGACACGTGTGTCAAAAGTGTTTGAAACAAACATACGAAACCACTTCTAGAGAAAATAAGCATTTTTGCAATTGGATTTTTGACTCAAACCCTTATAGTATCTGAGATATAACCCCTGTGACAACTAGCCCCAGTCTCCCCTATTGTTAGGGGAGTTACATTTATCCTATATGAAAAACTGGAGCTGATGTTGTGAAATCTGCATTAATCTTTATCACACTGAAAACTCTTTAAAAAAATCAATAATAATAATTGTCCCATAATTGTATGTTATAAAAAATACATACATATATATATTTCTATTCATTTTAATTATGTTTTTCATTGTACTCTGTTTTTAAATATATTCTTTGTGTTTTGAACAATCTTATTTCATTTTTATGTCAATTAGAAAAAGATTGTTGTTTCAGTTGAGCTTTGATTGGGGGAGTGGCCTGGGCAAAGGTACAGTGGCTTATGTAGAATGTAAATAGTTGTTGTTGGTAATTAATAAGGGTTGCAGTTGTGTTCACAATTCTGTTAAGTGTTACTCGTGCAGTTTTGTGTTAAATTATGGTATTTTGTTTGAAGTCTTCATCATGGGGATTAGTGTTCCTTCTAGCTAAAATAAACCTTGTTCATTAAACTAAAGAATGCATGTTCTGTACTAAAATGTAGATACTTCAAGTATAATACTATCTAAAAGATGGACATTTAAAACAATTATAGTTCATTTCATGTCCCGTGAGAGCTATACACTGCTGGGCAATGGTTAGAAGTTGGAAAATACTGAGCTCCCTAAAGAAAATGATATGAGGCCTAATGGATGTATTCTAAGGATGCTGAATGAGCATGATTAGATCTCAGTGGATTTACTTCATTCAGTATAATTGATCTCAAATGTAGATGAAACCACTTTACACAATTTAGTGCATTTAAAAGCATTTTCAGTGCAGTCAACAGGCGGCGCTATTGTCTTAAATGACAATAGGACAAGCACATTTTGTCTCACGAATCTGAACATCGAGACTAGCATCAATGTGTATTAATATTTCTTTGAAAGCATTATTATTTTGTATTTGATTTCATTTGTATTAGTTTGTAAATAACGTTGAATAAAAGCAAAAGGTAGTACACTACATGGTATCATTGTTATGAAAATTGTAAACTTTATCTTATAAAGTCAGCCACCACAATTCATCTTACATGTCCAGTTAGGAGCACAATAATTTACAAATACCATAGTATACAATAGTAAAGTTACCCTACTAAAGTTATTACTACTTTCAAAAACACTATAAATTAACATAGTGTCTCAGTAGAAGAGCGTAAGAAGCATTCAGATTTGTTTTTCTTATGATGAAAGTGGTGAGTAATAGATAACACATTACCAAAGTTTACCACACACACTGCTGGTGCGCACGGCGACCCCTCTGTACCCGGTCTGCTTCCACTAGTCGCCCCCAGCGCTTTGGTTCTGTTCCACATCGCGGACCTCACGTCACGTCCGTAATTGAACTTGAATCCCATTCAGAGGCACCCCTGCCACACACACACACACACACACACACACAGAGAGAGAGAGAGAGAGAGAGAGAGAGAGAGAGAGAGAGAGAGGCGATGGGTCCTCCCTGAGAGGAACATGTCGGGCGTGAATGCGAGACGTAATTGCTCGGGTCTTGATTGATCTGGAGAGGAGGTGTTGTCTTCAGAGGGACCCGCGAGCGAATTGAGCCATTCTGCGCTCTGATGCCAAGCGCACATGGAGGACTGTGCCAAACACTTCTCTCACCTGGCGAGCGCGCCGTCCACGGATCTTGGATTTCCATTATAGCAGGACCATAGATGTTTAATTCTATGCTGTAGGGATTTTAAAGACAGAAATTTACAGGACAGTGTTTTGGAATCAAGGTGAGGCTGTCGGCGGAGTGATTTTACGCATCGCTATCTCAGGCCAAGTTGCTCTTAGTCATTGCTTCAAATCAGTCGAGCGCGATTTAGACTTTTCAGAGAGGTCAAGTGTTAGTTTTTTTTTTGCCGTGATAGCGATTATATTAACACGAGAGCGGAGTGGAACACACCGGACTGTGGAGGAAAGTTTGGAGAGCATCGGGGAGCGCGCACACATCAGTCCGAGTGTCCGTGAGATGCTGCTGTAAATGGTGGGGCAATGTCCCGACGGAAGCAAGGCAATCCCCAGCATCTGTCCCTCACACAGAGGGACACCATACCCAGTGAGTACAACACCTTCATCACCTTCAGCAGTACTGGCATACCTTAATATATTGCCAAAGGACTTATGTAAATAAACAACTTTCTGTTCTTTCTTTCTTTCTTTCTTTCTTTCTTTCACCATAATGTAATAAACAATGCAGGAGTAGCCTACCAGTTTATTCATGTTGCCTGTTGTTATATATCAGATGTATATCTCACACTTGTCTTAAGTAAACATGCATTACTTCGAATTGTAACAGGAGTCATGTTAGTTTTTCACTTGGTTGACTTAAGCCATAAAACCATCATGAAGTCCAACACATGAATTATATTTTGAATTACATGTACTTTTTGTCACCAAAAGAATAGAATTAACTTAATTTCATATAACAAAAATCATTACAGTAAACCAGTAGTTGTTTGAGCTTAATTGATTCCAAAAATCTATTTATTTATAAATTATAACCAACAATTGGGGCCTGTTACTGTTTTAAAAAATTAATATATATATATTTTTTAATACTATCAGACCAGCAGTTCAGAGAATAAATGTGGGACAATATCGGCATGCTTAACATAAAAGATAATGCATGAAATAAGAGACCCACACGCTATCATTTGCTTTGTCGCCTCTCAATACACAGTCACACATTTACACACGCACACACACGCACACATTATATCTCTCACCCTTACACACACACATACCTGCACAGAGTGGCCTATCAAGTCTGCTTTATATAGCTTATTTTAAATTATTTATTCATTTATATGTATAATGCCTACAGTCAGCATTTGGTGTTGTACATTTTTTATTTAGTTGATTATTTTTTTTTTAACCTGTGTTTTACAATATCAGACTATCAGACAGGACTCACAAGGACATACGTGTTCCTTTGGTGTTCAACTTCCAGAATTGTATCTATTTATCCGATACATCAAGAGATACTTTACACACCCTTTTTAATTGTACTTTTCAAATTCATTTCCTCAAAAGGCCTTTTTTCATTTGAACTTTTTTTTTATAATTTGATCATAAAATATGAAAGTTTTATAATAAAGCATGTTTTTAGAGTTAATGTATGTTAATGAGTTTTAATATCATAGAGCTTTAATGTGTATAATTTATATCATTTTAATGATATATTCTCCTTTCATGTTCACTGTTTATAACCACAAAAAATTAAAAAAAAGAAATGTTTGTCTGTGAATAACACAAACATTAGAGCTACGATTACTTTGCATTTCACTGATATGATCCATCCTATACTCTAATATTTTACGAATTGAACCTCTTTTTAAACACCTCTTTAAAAATCTCTTTACAGCAAGATTTATTTGTATTAAGCGGTTAATAATTCCTATTCAAAATATATTTAACAAATTATTTTTTTATTTTTTATTATCTCCCCCTACCCCCACATTTTTGGATCCGCCATGACATTTTACATTCAAAACTTTCAGCTCTGTTATTCATTTTGGTGTTTCTGGTTTCACTGAGAGTGTGGGTATAATCTGAAGGAGCTCTTTCCTGAACACATCAGATTCAGTAGTGAGTAGCTGGTCTTTGCATGTCAAATTTTGCACTGCTGATGTTGCCGTTTTGCAAAACGTGAAAATGAAAAGGAAGAAAATGTGTTAAAGAAGTGGGAGGGCTTATGGAGAGCTGGTGGGCTTTAAATTCAAACCACTGGCAGTTTGCAATATTATTTTATCTGATGTGTTATATTTAGCGGATAGCTAACTTCCATTCAGAGGTTTTATTGTAGGTTTTCGTTAACAATAAATACCAAAATAATTTCTATGTTAGTGCTTTCTTAAATACATTTATTTGTATAGCAAAACCCCTCCAGCATATGTGTGTGTTAGTATGTTTGCAAGTGTGTTTGAGCAGAATAATTATACTGTGACTCAAAAATGTGTTTAGTTCAAACATAATTAGTATGCATGAGTGTGTATGTGTGTGTCAGCTGGTAAATGTGTAGTTTACATTGAGATGTGTGTATGCTTTCTATACTCTCTCTCTCTCTCTCACTCTCTCATGTGTACATATTGTTAACCGACCCTTTTTTTAAGTGGACTCTACTCAGGCTTGCAGGCCAGCCTTCATCGGCAATATCACAATCTTTTTTTATTTTGGGGGGGTGGGGGTTCTGTATGAAGGGGAAAACCAAATTACCCTCATTTGGCTATGTCAACGCTCTTGGCACAAAACATGTCAGTTAGCTAAAGGTTGCACAATAGGAAGATCTTGCCCCGAGCGACAGGACCTATAGATCACACTCAAAGAGAAAAGCAAGAAACAGGAATATCGACATACTTTGCGTCTTGAAATAAACGCGGGACGCACTCTACGCCCGCATGCACATGCACAGGTGTGTGCTTTAAAGGAATAGTTCACCCAAAAATGAAAATACTCACGTGTTGTTCCAAAGTTGTAAGACCTTATTTCCTCTGTGGAAAACAAATGTAGATGTTAGGCAGAATGTTAGCCTCAATAACCATTCACTTTCATTGCATCTTTTTTCTATATAAGTGAATGATGACAGAGGTGAACTTCCTTTTGTGTTCCATGGATGAAAGAAAATCAAATAGGTTTGGATCAACATGTGGGTGAATAAATTCTGACAGAATTTTCCTTTTCGGATGAACTATTCCTTTATAGAAGATAACTCGATCAGCAGGGGTTCACAAGGAAGTTAGAAAGATGAAACCGCACATATTTAGATTTCCGCAACAGCTCTTCAGTGCCAAAGAAACTGATTGGTATATCTCCATAGCTCTTGTAGCATGTTAAAAGTGTGAACATGTATGATTCATTACATGAGCAGTTGCACAGACATTTGGATGGGTTTGTTTAAACGTTAAACTGTGGGTGGGGGCTGTCCATTAGGGCCCTTACTGGCTGTGGCTCTTAAAATGTAAAACGATTCTTGCATTGGCTTTTAATGGCTGTGAGTGTCAGTGCTTTGAATGTTCACATGATGTTTTCCATGATCTTTTAGTAGGTGGTGGTCACTTTGCTTTGCCTAACGCTAATAAAACACAAGGCATGAACTTTCCGACCACTGTGCCTTTGACTTCTAAGAGTGGAAATGGTCACACCAGCCTTTTACAAGTGACTCACTTCTTTAGGAGTAATTAAATGGTGATATCCACCCTATTTGTTTATGTCACAACAGCCTTTGAATGAGGACGAAACAAAGAGAGAGATTATTTCACACACTCTGTGAGCCCAGAGCTGTTTGATTGGCGTGTGGTTTCCCGCTGATCGGACTCGTCTGACCTGACTTGGCAAATATTATATGCGAGTGTCTGTTCCACTGCACAATATTACGGTCTATTTTATGAGTATCATATTTGCTGGTTTGCATAGCTTCAATTGAGTGTGAGTGCGTATGGGTATAGCTGATAGGGGGTGCTGTAAGTCCTTATGAGAGAGAGAGAGAGTGTGTGTGTGTGTGTGTGTGTGTGTGTGTTTGTGTGTATTTAGAGAATCTGATTACTGCCTTCAGGAAGTGTGATAACTGTATTTATAATGGTTAATACCCTGAATTGCTATCTCTTCTCCCAAGTGTATTATTCCCACACCAAGCTCAGTATAAATCTCTTATCTTAGGCTAAAGGTAATTAATTCAATTTATTGGAGTATAGATTTCACTCTGGGGAGCAGTAATCTAGACACTATGCCCACTCTGCGCATTGCTCCTAAACACTTCATGTCCTTGGTTCCAACAAACGTTCTGATTTTAGTTTTACTTTATTCAGTTAAAATTTATAGAGATGTAAACACTTCTGTAAAACTGCCAGTTTAGCTTTAACAGCTCATTTTCATCTGTTGTCCTTGGGCAGGTATTACAAACTGACACAGAGAAAATGAAAAACGTAAAAACAGGATACTTTTAAAACAACGTTATTGGGGTTCTACCTTTAAATATCCTGCTTTATGCGAAATTGGCAGGTTCTGAGGAAGATGTTAGAGTGCACGTGCATTTAAAAATTTGTGCACATTTGTTTGGCACACATCCAGAAGCAGTTGGGTCTGTGCGTAGGCCTCTTTAATGAAGATAAGAAAGAGCATTCACGTTATTAAGCTGGGCCTGCAAATGCACCTGACAAAAATCATATTCTTTTCACACGAGCTGCAGACGTTAACAGTGTTGTAAATACATATCACCCACAATCTTTGTGCTGAATGTGCTCAGTGCTGTCCGCTGTGTGTTTCTTGAAATATTAGCTACTTTAATTCAGTGCCGTAATCACCACAGACAACCAATGTTCAGAATTGATGTTGATCAATAAAGATTTGTTCCGCCCAATCATGAATATTTGGTTACATGCTTACTATAATTTTTATCTTCATTATTAATATACTATTAAATATACTATTATACTATTATATTTTTATAGTATAACAGGATAACAGAATTCTTCTAAATTATTTGTACATTTAGTAGTTTTATTTTTATTTTGTTATTTCAGTTTAACATATTGATTTCATCTACAAATTGATCTTTTCTTTCTTTTTTTTTTTCTTTTTTTTTTTTTTGCATTTGGACATTTAAGCCCCACTTAAAAGTGTATTAATGTCTTTGCATTAAATAACATAAATATCAAACTAAGTGGCATTTATTTTAAATATATATATATATATATAGCACAAACACCCTTTTAGTGCAAAACATTTAACAAAATGTTTGTTAGGTTTCAAATTATGAAACGTCAGTTATAAGAATGATTTGGACACTTAAGCTAAACTTAGAAATGTATGAACGTCATTGCATTAGATAACAGAATCAGGGACTAAAAACAATTTGTTTTTTTTAATATTGGTTCGTTCTGAGCAAAAACGTTATTTTTTTGTTCCGGTTCAGAAGTTTCCTACTTTCCGAAAGGTAACTGATTAGAATGAAATAAAAGAACGGTTAATAACGTTCTATTTAAAATGACAGTACTCTGTGATAAGGGGTGAGTGAAATACCAATTGCAGTGTTGCCAGATCTCACAAGAGAAACAAGCAACCTGGTCTGGAAAAACAAGCCCAAAATAAGCCACTTGCCTCACCTTAATAAGCAAAAATTTGCATTTACACTTTTCCTGTGTGGTGGATTTATCAGCATAGAAATCATAACAAGCATTCATTTATCATTTTAATTACAGATCTGCTTCTCAGTCAAAACCCAAACGGCATCAAATCTGTATTAATGCATCATATCTGACAATAATTCAGTGAAGACTTGGAAACAATTGAGAAATGTACTTTTTACATTGAATATATATATTTTTTAACCATACATGTATGTAGTATTTATACATAGTTGTTAAAAAGGTCTTCATTCATAGAATGCGACATCCACAACAGGCAATTAGGTAAAAGTGTGATGCAACGGTTTCCTTCATGATCAAAGCACATGTTTCATTTTTTCGGGCAACATGAAGTGGTTTTTTTTCCAAAAAATATACTCCCTTACAAAAAGTTGATGACAAATTTGCTGCAAACTTGCCTCAAATTCGCCACTGATAATTTTCACATGCAAATGAGCTTTTGTCTATTTTTGCCAAAGGTTTGCTGGAGGTTCACCACTACCAGTGAAGAGCTGCGAACGTCTGGCAAACATCTGCGGCGAATCACAAGCTCATCTGCATGTGAAAATTATTTGCGGCAAGTTTGCAGCTATTTTAGATTTTTTTGTAAAGGCTGTGATAATCCTTTGGCCTTTGGTTTAATGAAAAAAATTATTGGAATGAAATTAACCGGTTATAACCGGTTACCAGCACTTAAAAATAACATTTTCACTCCGGAACAATTGAAAATCACTTTGTTCCGGTTTTCGGTTACGTTCTGCTAAAAATTTCTTTCGTTTACGGTTTTCGTTCCTTGAACCGTTTTTAGTCCCTGAACAGAATACCAAAACCAAGTGGCATTTATTTTAAAGAAATATAGCACAAACACACTTTTCAAGCAAAACATTAGGTTTCAAATAAAATGTAAGTAATAAACATATTTGGACACTTTCTTGTTGTCAAATGTTAATGGAACATGTCCATAGTTAATGTGATGAACTGCACTTGTGGTTACTTTGCAAGGACACCTGTGTGAAGTTGAGGAAAAATGGCAGAAAAGTGACGTTAGTTCTGAGAAAAGCTCTAGCATCATTTCTTTGAATATGCCATTTGGTTTGATAGCTATCTAATACAATGACATTTACTGTATAGACATTTTTAAGTGAGTCCAAAGACTTAATGGCCTTTGAAAAGGGAGCAATTTATCTGTAAACTACACAACTACAGCATTATTATTAATAGAAAGTGGATGATGTACTGTACATAATATATATTATGCAATGATACCGCTTCTTTACACACTTAACACATAGATGTATCTGATTTAAATATCACACCACACACATGATCTGCTGTACCTGTGGCTTTCACAACCACCTTCGTACTTCCATTGTGTCCTTCACTTGCGTTTGGTCCGTTTGGGAAGGCATGCTGGCTCCCAGCACGCCCTCAGTGCACATTCCTGTGGCATTGGTTCCATGCCAACCCCATGATGTTTGTGTTCTTCTCCTTGGCGTTACGCTGCCTCTCTGATGGGTCTCCTGTCAGCCAGCGAGCGAGCGGCAGCCAGTTGAGTGTGTGGCAGAGGCCCGGTGCCGCTTTCTGATGCATCCTTCACAGCACTTTTAGCATTCAGACATGTATCTGATGTCGTTTAATATGTGTTTAGGTATCACAGGCTCCAAATATATCTCTAAATATCAGTTTGTTTGTGAGTCAGAGTCAAATATTGTGAGGAGTTATTGCCGCTTTCCCACACTGTAAAGAATGTTTTGTCAGTTAGCCTAAAATGTGCTTCATGTGGTAATATTTAAATAAACAGTTTTCAACTCAAGTATATAATTTAATGACTACATCAGTGTGATAACATTTGGTTACACCAACAAAAGTCATTTAGATAATAGATCCTTAAAGGGATCGTTCACCCAAAAAAAGAAAATTCTATCATCATTTACTCACACTCATGAGTTGTTCCAGACCAGCATGACTTTTTGTCTTTTGTTGAACACAAAAAAAGCTGAATTTTTCTTTTCCATAATATGAAAATGAGTGGTGACTGAGGCTGTCAGTCCCTAATATTATGCCTAAAATCTCCTTTTGTGTTCCATCAAAGAAAGAAAACCATAAAGGTTTAGAACAACGTAAGGTGAGAGGATGACATCAGAATTTTCATTATTGGGTAAATCTCTTTAAGGTTCACTTTTTATCGTGCAGCTTTCCAATAATTAACTAGTATGTGTTCAAGAACGTGTTTGTCCCGTGTTTGTCATAGGCAGAGACTGGGATTGATTAGCTATTGGATCTCATATTTGCTGCAGTTTCTTTCCTGTATTTTTGCTCTCAGTGAATCTGTTTTGTATCTCTGTGTGGTTTTGTGTTTTGGGTCAGATCCATATCACAGCAAAGAGTGTGCCTTGACTGTTTCGTCATAACTGAGATGATGATAGTCCAAAGCAAACGACATGGAGTTGCCAGATAGGGAATTTTGCGAGAGTACAAAATTCGAGAAATGTAGCTAACTTTTTTTTTTACATAACAAACGGCTGTTTGTGAGGCTCCTTAACCACTTTTCCCAAAGTGCACCTGTGATTCTGTGACATGCGAGGCGGCTCATGCCTGAGAGTGTATTTTGAGGCTGTTTTGCGGCTTTAGCTAGTGCTAGTTCGTCTGCTGCGATATACCTTTACAGTGCATGTGCACCACTCCAACATCCGTCCAGCGTGCAGAGAACTAAACCGGAAACACAGATACCACTGCAAGATTCAGACTGTACTGCCTGCCACACACATGCTAACACACACGTAGATCCCTTGACTGATCTGTGCAACTCACAGGGGTTAGACTTTGCAGTGCAAGCTGTGAATTTTATTTTTTGAGGAAAGAGGAAAGAATCAGGCTCAGTGGAAGATATCGAGCATGCAGTTATACTGTGATCATAAACAGTGGGGTTCAAAAGTCGAAGAGTTCACATGTGAAAATGCTTCTATTTTGCATTTTTCTAATAAAAATTTTTTTTTTTTTTTTTTTTTTTGTCTGCACAGATAAGACTATCAGCATAATAATTTGCATTAAAAGTTGAATCGAGGTGACATGATCCATGTTATCCGGCATGATTTGAGAACGTTCCAGAGGGCATCTTGTGTGATTCAATGAAAGCAAGGAAATCTGAGTTCACATGGTCATTGTCACAAATTAGTGATGAAGAAAGCGTGCAGAATCCTAAATATTTGGTATTCATTTTACTTCAGAACGATTATTTGTTTTACATTCTGTAATATCTTAATCTCCATGTTTATTTTCAGGTTTATTTTAAATTAGATTTTGAATCCCAGATTTTCAATTGGTCAATATGGGCCTCATTCATGAAGCATGAGCAGAATTAATTTTTGTGTTAATCGTTCATAAAGCCGTTCCAACGTAAATTCACGAATTCACAAAAGTTTTCGGATTTTCAAAATGTTAGTTGGTACGAACGGAATTTACACCAGCTCCCGACTATGTGTAAATCGTTCGTAAGACATCCAAATGTGTAGTGTTCTTTCAGACTACATTTTTGATAAAAGTGAAATTAAATAAGTAATGAAAAAATTAACTAATAATTTAATGAGTAAAATTAACCTTAAAAAAAAAAAAAAAAAAAACAGAAATTATAAAAAAAAGCTTTGTTTTCTTTTTAAACCATTCCCTATACTTATTTAGAAACATTTCTTTACTGTTTTAATCTTACATTTTTCCCAACTCTGCTTATCGTTTTCCCCAGCAGAAGTGCTTGATTTTTCTCGAAAAAATAATGCCCTCTAACGTGACTGGTAGGACAGGGTTTTTATTTGATATGAGCTCTATAATTTAAGTTTTGTAAATTAGTATAGGAATTGGTAAATCATGTTCAGTTGATAACGTCTGGTCAAAGATAATGCTGTTAAATCCATAAATAAACACATCGTTGTACATAATACAACGGGGAAAAACAGAAAAAGCCAGCACACTGTCGTATAGCTTGAAAATCGATAATATATTACAGTGTTCGGTCAAGGATCTTCTTCAGGCATTCTATAATTTTACCATCATGATTTACCCGAGAAGTTTCACAGATGAACCAGAGGAGGTTAATGGAGGTGGACATCCTCCTTCCGGTGTGAACTGAACATGATTTACACTCATGTCAAACCATTTTTATTGACTTCTTGAAAGGTTTGATTCACAAAAGAGCGTCGTATGTCAGCAAAAACATGCTATGACAGTAACTCACTTTCTTTGAGACGCTATTGCGCTTGCTAAATCAACTTTTTACAATGTGAATGCACTTCATTCATAAAAACTATTTCATTACTGTTCTGCATAGATGTTAAAAGGATTTACAAGCGAGTCTGAAGCCTTATATGGCATTTTCATAGGCGTGGATTATGATAATTGTGAATGAAAGTGCACATGCCCCCTCTTTATGAATGTTTGGAATTCACTAACATACACACGTTTTACTAACAAATCTGGGGAGTACGAAACGTTTGTGAATCTGGCGGAAAGTTTTTGGGAAGGTCCATTTTACGCACAAATTACTCCGAATTTACTCATATATTTACGTCACAATTTTAGTTTATGTGGTTGACATGTTTCTGGAGAATTCAGAACTTGACTTTGCTAATTTTGAGATTTGTCTTCAGCTTTTGACTTGAGCTGATGTCTAGAGACTTTTTTCTCAGTTTATACATATATAAATTGGGATTCGTGCCTGTTGTTCATTTTGTACACACTCAATTTGCGAGATTAGCTGCAAATGTGAGTGGAAAATTTCAGTCCATGAAGTCATTTCAGAGAACTCATTTGTTGTTGTACTTTGTGCAGACTGTACATGCAGTATCCCAAGAAGCAAGTTAATCATGTCTGGACCAGTTGAATAGCAACACTGAAAAACAGATTTGTACCTCACAATAACTATGGATGGAACACAAATCATAGACACACCAACAATTTATCATTTAGGAACTCGACATGTACGCTTATTACCTAACCAACTTCTTTAGATCCATCTAAATAATATTCACCTTCACCTGCCAAACATTAACAATGCTGTGGTAGTCACAAATGCTACTAAAGTAGTGATGCACTAAGTACCTCTGGAGTATTAACTACTTCTTTCTTCTGCAGTGGAAAGATGTAACTCTCTCAAAATACATCATAAAAAAATAAGATTCTGCAAGGTTCAATTTTTATTTTGGAATGAAAATAAACCATTTTTTTTTTCTTTATGATTTGATAATTTATGCATCATAGGGGTTAAAGGTGGAGTAAGCGATTCATGAGAAAGACTGTTGATATTTGAACTCAACAGACAAACAAACACACCCCTCCCTTCAGTGCTCCTTCAGAAGCTCTGCCCCCCAAATTGCGCAATAGTATTGTGTGGATCAGTCCGATCCACTTTGTTTATTTTCCCATTTACAGAGCCAGGGCTGTGTACAAACACCGGATTTTTGTCCAGTGCGCACACAGATCGGACAGCTAGCGGACCATGAAGAGATATTCAACGACTAAAATGACATACTCCACCTTTAAGCTAGTAACTGGACATTTTTCATATTCTACTGTATAGGGCTGATTCTGTTTTTGGTTTGTTATCAGATTAGTGCAATGGAAACAGTATAGTTCTGTGCCTGTTGGTTACTAACTCCAGAAATGTGTATTAATTAATATAGTTAATCAATTCTGCATGATTATTAATAATTTGTCAATAATTATTAATGACCAAAGACTTAAATTTAAGACTTGACTTATAACTAAAGACTTTGAGACTCAAAAGTTGGCTTATGATAGGTTTATCAATTATATATATATACATATATATATATATATATATATATATGTATATATATATATAAATGGATTAGAGCAAAAAACAGCCAATGAAAACAAAAACAGACAATATTTACAGCCAGTACAGTCATCTGAAGCAATAGCCTGTGGAAGAATTTGTTACAGGTCAAATATTAATATAATAGCTATTTATTATTATTAAAGAGATAGTCCTGTTATCCTGTTGGATGACATGAAAGGAGAGGTAAAATGTTTGCCTCAGTCACGATTTTCTTTCATTGTATTGAAAAAAGATGCAATGAAAGCGAATGTTGACCAAGGCTAACATTTAGCCTAACATCTTTCGTGTTCTACAGATAAAAAAGTAAGTCATATGTGTTTTGAACAACATGAAGATTAATAAATAATAATATAATTACATTTTTGGGTGAAAATTCCCTTTACCCATAAAGTGCATAAATCTAGCCATGCATTGGTTGATGTTCCTGTCTGTTTTTCTCCATGCCTCAGCTGCGGTCGATCATGATGTAGGGGCGGAACAGTGCCCATCAGAGGTGTCTTTAGCCAGCCCTGTGTTCGAAGCCGGAGAGAGCGACCTGCTGACCTGCGGTCAATGTCAAACCAACTTCCCCCTGGGAGATATCCTAGTGTTTATCGAGCACAAGAGGAGACTGTGCCCCGGACCTGGAGCATGTTTCGACAAACCGTCAGACTGTGGCGGCTCCCCGTCCCCCAGACCCCCACGTGCAGAAGTGTGCCGGAGGTCTGGACCGGTGGAGGTTGGGATCCAGGTCACGCCAGCAGAGGAGGAGGAGAAACGACTGACGCCTGCAAGAGGAATCTGCCCCAAGCAGGAGGGCGTCCCAACAGGTGGGTGTTTTACACAGAGGGCTAGCACACACAACACTCAAACATTCCTACTGGTAAGCTTGAAATGGTTACATTCCTAAAAATAAAGCTTCTTCAGCGGTTCTATTCAGCACATTAGGTCTTCTTATAAAGAAGCCTTTTTTGGCTGTATTTGATTCTTGAGTTGGCTGTATGGTTCTTTACAGATTAAAAAAGTTCTTACATTTTACAGTTTAGGCTTCAGATCAGTGTATTAATTTCTAGGTTCTTTAAAGGAATATTCCAGGTTCAATACAAGTTAAATGTTGTTGACAGCATTTGTGTAATAATGTTGATTACCACAAAAATAAATGTATTTTAAAAAAGTGAAAATCTGGGCCACAGTGAGGAACTTAACAATGGCCAATCCGTAAATGTTTTTTAAAAAAAAGTTTTTATCCCCTTTTCTCCCAATTTGGAATGCCCAATTCCTACTACTTAGTAGGTCCTCTTGGTGCGTGGTTACTCACCACAATCTGGGTGGTGGAGGACAAGTCTCAGCTGCTACTGAGACCGTCAATCCGCGCATCTTATCACGTGGCTCATCGTGCATGACACCGCAGAGACTCCGCATGTGGAGGCTCATGCTACTCTCCGTGATCCACGCACAATTTACCATGTGCCCCATTGAGAGTGAGAACCACTAATTGCGACCACAAGAAGGTTACCCCATGTGACTCTACCCTCCCTAGCAACCGGACCAATTTGGTTGCTTAGGAGACCTGGCTGGAGTCACTCAGCACACCCTGGATTTGAACTCACGACTCTAGGGGTGGTAGTCAGCATCTATACTCGCTGAGCTACTCAGGCCCCCCCTTGCCAATCCGTAAATGTTAAAATACTCACTGTTTCAAAAGTATAGCCAGAAGAAGTAAACAGTATGCATGATAACATGGTTTTAGCGCGATAAAGCCGCATACTAACCTTTTCTGTTTAAAGTTATATCCAATTTTACAACTTTGTTGCCATGATGACATAACGCCATATATTCCTAAAATGACTGTAAAAACAATGATTTAAACAACTTTACAGTTTAAATAATACACGAGTAGAAAATACAGTAGAACATTTTTAATCTTCACATTTCTGCTTTTAAACCCTCAAAAAACTGGCCTCATCCGCTTCCATTGTAAGTGCCTCACTGTAACCTCGATTGTTGCTTTTCTTTTTTTGAAGAAAAGGACAGGACGAGTTGAAATTAATTTTTGTGGTATCAGTTTTATGGCACAAAAGCTGTCGACTGAGCTTAATTTGAATTGAACCCAAAATGTTCCTTTAAAGCACCAGTACATAGATGGTTTTCTAAAGAACTACATAGGTTCTCTTATGGCTTTAAGCTGTAAATCTAATTTGGTTCTAATCGGAATCTTTATTTTTAAGAGTTACACAGGGATAATTCTGTCATCATTTACTCACCCTCATGTTATTTCATACCACTATGTCTTTCATCTATGGAACACAAAAAGATACATTTTCAAAAATCTTTACTCAACTTTTTTCCATACCATGAGAGTTCACAGTGACCATGACTATTAAGTAGTGCTGTCAGTTGATTAATTTGTTTTAATCGTGATTAATCAAAACATTTTTTGTTAATCGTGATTAATCGCAGATTTTAAAAGTGCTGAAATTTGACTATATATTTGACACTTTTTTTTACTTGTCACAATTAATTTCCATTTTAGGAAAGAAAACAAAACAATATGTAACAATATAATGCTTCATTAACATTTTCCAAACAAAGTCTTCCACAATAGAAATATAGAAATGCACTAATATAGCACCAATTCAAGTAAAATTAAACATTTCCCAAAATCTAAGTGGGAGATAGATTGAAAGAACTAGTCCCCACATATGCTGAATATTCATTGAAATGGGCAGTAAATCCCTTAAACTCTCATCCTCTACAATATTAATCTGCTAGTGACTGTGGCTATCCACTTTGCTACAGCAATCGTGAAGCTGCGTTCACACCAGTGTTTATGCTATATAAACGGTCAATGCATTAAGAAAAATTACCATGTTAAACTTTAATCGCATGCGTTAATTCTAACAGCTCTACTATGACTACTTGCACTGAGCCTCATGACGTACTTCCGCTTTGAAATAGTGCGGCCCACTAGTTTCCGGTTAAATGTGTTTACATGCGGCATAGTTGCCTAATTCCCAAAATGCCACTTAGAATGAGTGTTCAAAAGAGGATTTTAAAGTACGGAAATTTTCAGAGATAGCAGAAGAAATATTCTGAACATTACCATGTACAGTTTCTTAAAAATTCAATGGAAGAACTGTTTTCAGAGCTTTAATTCAGCCCAAGCCGATCTGAGAATGGCTGGTATATACTCCAATCAAAGTGCATTTCACTGTTGAAATGGAGTCACACAGAGGTCTGTAGCAGACATTTAAACAAAGATCAGCTTGAAATGAAAATGATAAAAGGTGGAAAGAGACAAAGGGTGTCAGCACCAGTGGCGCTTTTTGAATTAAACTACGTGCTTCAGTCTGTCAGGCTTGGTGGAAGGGAGAAGGCTTGAGTAGTGGTGAACCCAATAGCTGGAGTTTATTCTCAATTACAAAACACAAACAAACATTGGACTCAATTTACATGCAACATTATTAAAAAAAAAAAGACAACATTGGAACACAGAGAATGAAGAGGGTCAAAAACAGTTTGCCAACATGGGTGTAGTTACAAACAAGACTTGACAAAGGACTGAATGAATTAAGGAACTTAAATACACAGACTACTGATTACTGGGAATAAGGAACAGGAGTGGATGATGGGGTAATTGGACTAGAAAATCGAGAGAGGCAGAGCTGAGTGAGGGACCGGAGAGAGAGTGACATAACCACCCCCCGATGCCGCGGGCGACCTTGTGGACTTGGATGGTCTAGATGGGCCTGATGGAATTCCGTGAGGAGAGCTGGATCCAGAATGTCATCACTAGGGACCCAGGACTGCTCCTCGGGACCATACCCCTCCCAGTCCACAAGGTACTGTAGGCGACCCTGGTGGCACCGAGCCCAGGAGACTGCGCACAATGTATGCTGGACCATCATCCAGAAGCAGCAGTGGAGGAGGGGTATTCTTGTCTCTGGGGAAGAAGGGACAAAGGGTTTGAGAAGGGAGACATGAAATGGCGCAATTTTGTAATGAGGGGGGAGTTGGTGACTATGCTATTTGAAAATTTGGAATTTGATGTGCTATGGGAAAAGGACCAATATAACGGGGACTCAAATTCTTGGAGGGGAGTTTTAGATGGAAATCCTGGGTGGATAGCCAGACCAGATCTCCTGGGTGGTAGATGGGAGCCTCTGACTGTCATTGGCATGATGTTGGGTGTGTCTGACGGCCCTCTGGAGATGGACATGGGCGTCATTCCATGTTCTCTCACTCTTCCTGAACCAGTGATCCAGGGCGGGGACTTCAGATGGTTTGCTGGACCATGGGAAGAGCAGGGGCTGGAACCAGAGGACACACTGAAATGAAGTTAGTCCAGTGGAGGCATGGCAAAAGGAGTTTTTGTAAGTAACAATGAACTGGAATCTAGTGAAGAATAGCGCCCAACGGGTTGAGGCGTTTTGCTGAGTGGAGGTACTGCAGGTTTTGATGGTTGATGATCACCTGGAAGGGGACCCTGGACCCCTCCAACCAATGTCTCCATTTCTCCAATGCCATCTTGATTGCTAAACGCTCAGTTACTGATGTCATAAGATTGCTGCATGGTGGTGAGCTTCTTGGAGAACATGCATGAATGGATTTTCGGGGGATTGCCATGGCGTTATGCGAATACTCCTCCCACCCCGGTGGTTGATGCATTCACCTCGATGATGAAGGGCTTCGAGGGATCTGGATGTTTTAGGATGGGAGCAGTGGTAAAGGCATGTTGGAGCCAGCAGAATGCGGTAGTTGCAACGGGTGTCCAGGAGTGATTTGGATTTGTTTGTTAGGAGTGATGTGAGGGGAGCAGCAACTTTACTAAAATCCTGGATGAAGTAGTGATAGAAGTTGGCAAATCTGAGGAAGCGCTGGAGCTCTTTGATGGTCATGAGTTGTGACCAGGACTGGACAGCTTCAACCTTCACAGCATACATTTCAACACCCTGCAGACTGATGATGTACCCAAGGAAGGGGATGGAAATTTGATGGAATAGGCATTTCTCAGCCTTTAAATAGAGGTGATGTTCTCGGAGGTGCTGCAGGACTAGTTTGACATGGTGTTTGTGTTCAGAGAGGGAATTGGAATAAATGAGGATGTCATAAATATAAACCAGGATGAAACAATGAAGAAAATCCTGCAGCACTTCATGTATGCCTGGAAAACACAAAGCGAGTTGACCAGGCCATTTGACATGACGCGGTATTCATAGTGGTCAGTTGAGGTGATGAAGGCAGTTTTCCACTCATCCCCCTCTCGGATCTGGATGAGATTGTAGGCACTGTGAAGTTCAAGCTTGGAATAGATGGTGGCTCCTCGAAAGAGCTCCAGTGTAGCAGGTACCAGGGGAAGTGGATATTTGAATTTTACAGTGATGTTGAGGGACCTGTAGTCAATATGGATGATGGATGAATATACCCCTGAGAGAGGGCCTCTATGGTGTATTCCTCCATCACCTTCTGCTCAGGAAGTGACAGTGGATAGACATGCCCACGGGGAAGAGTACCTGGGAGGAGGTTGATGGTACAGTCTCATGCCTGGTGAGGAGGTAACTGGGAGGCTTTGATGGGACTAAACACATCCAGGTAGGAGTGGTATTCTGTGGGGTTGTCAATCATGGTGTTGAGAGCAGGACATTCTATGGTAGTGGCTTGACACGGAAGGGACAGACAGCGTTGGTATCTCTCCCGTTGCCCAAGTGATGACTGGATTATGGAAAGATGGTAACCCCAAGGTGACATCGGTAGTGGAGCTTTAGAGGATGAGGAAGGAGATGGTTTCGGTGTGAGGAGACCCTACCTGGAGGGTAATGTGGTCCGTCTGATGGGTGATCACCCCGTCGCTCATGGCTTGACATCCACTGAACAGATGGGCATTGGTGCAGGACAGGGTTTTAGAAGAACTTGTAGTTTGGAGCTAAAGGATTGAGAGATGAAGTTGCCGGCAGAGCCTGAATCAACAAGAGCAGATATGATGCATGAGGTGATTGGGCTGGTGAATGTGACTGGATGAACAACGGTTCTTTTAAAAACTGTGGGGCACTAAACAGAACTTACCCTCAGGCGAGGAGGACAGACAGAGCAGGATGGTAACTTGTGGTCAGCCGACCCACAGTACAGGCAGAGCTGTCCCACGATCCATTGGTTTCGTTCCACCTGGGATAACTTGGACGATCCGACTTGCATAGGCTCCTCCTGGGGCTGAGGAGAAGGAACCACCACAGGAGGAGGAAATTTGTAGCCCCTTCCTTTTGGGAGGTAAATGAAGATGAGTAGTCGTACATGGGGAGGAGGATGTTTTTTGACTTGCTCTGCAGAGCTGGAAACATTCGTCAATATGAATGGTGAGTTGTATTGTCTTCTCTAGCCCAAAGGTGTCGTCCTTCCCCATGAGGTGGAGTTGGATCTCTGGTCAAAGCCCCAGGCGGAAAGTAGTGAGGAACGCTGGCTCATTCCACCCAGACACGGCTGCCAGAATCCAGAACTGAATTGCGTAGATGGCCACGGATTGGTCACCTTGTCAGAGGCAGGACAGCTTCTCACAGACGTGTTCACCCTCAGTAGTAGTGCCGAAGACTTGTTGGAAGTATTCCATGAAGGCATCCGTGGAATTAAGCACCTTCCCGTCCTGGTTACAGGGAGCCGTGCCCCACATGAGTGCTCTGCCGGTTAGATGAGAAGTGATATGCAACTTTGACTCATTCATAGGGGAACTGAGATGGCTGCATGGCAAAAGCAAGCTTGCACTGGAGGAAACACTGGCACTCATCAGGAACACCCGAATGTGGAGATGGTCTGGCTACTGGACTGAAGAGATGTGAGTTGGGATGCGTTGGTCCCGGGACGTGGATGCAGGATTTGAGGTTGGAGCGGAGGTGGATGGATCAGGGGACAATGAAGATGAGAGGATGATGAAGATGGAGATGGTTGATCCAGAGCTGCGGTTACCCCCTAAGCATCTTTAATAGCTTGGGTGAGAGTAGTGATGGCAGTCCGGACCCGGTTGAACTCCGCTGGGTCCATTTTTAAGGGTCAAGTCTTCTGTCAGTCTCGGACAAAGAATGTGGAAGGCTTGAGTTGTGGTGTACTCAATAGCTGGAGTTTATTCTCAATTACAAAACACAAACAAACACTGATGCGATGAATGCATGCATCACCCTGTTTTTACTAAATTTATGTTTTAATCTTTATTTTGTGTCACTGTTTCACTGGTAAGTACTGTATATCGATAAATGTTGAAATGCAAATGCATAAGTAAAAGCTGCTAAAGATAATGAGTTATAATATTTGAAATAGATTAAATATATGTAGTGTGGTTAAATATATTTTAGCGCAGTTCTTTATTTATTTAATTTGATAATACATAATAAAACTGTTTCATTCTGTTCTGAGTGATTTTTAAAGCATGGTCAGAGTAAGATAACAGCTAATGTATTTATAATAAATTTATCTGGGACATTTATCCAAAGTAAAGTTATTTGCAATCGTTGTATGGTGGAATTTATCATTTAGTCTCAACTGGTATGAAATATCATCAATTAATGAATTGCGTGTTAATGAAATGGCCAGACTGCTGCAGGTTATACATGTTTGATTTATTATTCAGGAGCTGAGTTTAGCTACATTTGGAAAGGAAAAAATATATTTAGAGGCAAATTTCAGCAAATTATAAAACTGAGACGTCACATTAGTGCCAAATATACACTGGCGGCCAAAAGTTTGGAATAATGTACAGATTTTGCTCTTATGGAAAGAAATTGGTACTTTTATTCACCAAAGTTGCATTCAACTGATCACAATGTATAGCCAGGACATTAATAATGTGAAAAATTACTATTACAATTTGAAAAAAAAAATGAACTACTTCAAAGAGTTCTCATCTAAGAGTCCTCCACATGCAGCAATGACAGCTTTGCAGATCCTTGGCATTCAAGCTGTCAGTTTGTCCAGATACTCAGGTGACATTTCACCCCACGCTTCCTGTAGCACTTGCCATAGATGTGGCTTGTTGGGCACTTCTTACACACCTTACAGTCTAGCTGATCCCACAAAAGCTTAATGGGGTTAAGATCCATAACACTGTTGTCCAATTATCTGTTGTCCAATGTCTGTGTTTCTTTGCCCACTCTAACCTTTTCTTTTTATTTTTCTGTTTCAAAAGTGGCTTTCCTTTGCAATTCTTCTCATAAGTCCTGCACCCCTGAGTCTTCTCTTTACTGTTGTACATGAAACTGGTGTTGAGTGGGTAGAATTCAATGAAGCTGTCAGCTGAGAACATGTGAGGTGTCTATTTCTCAAACTAGAGACTCTGATGTACTTATCCTCTTGTTTAGTTGTATCTGGGCCTTCCACATCTCTTTCTGTCCTTGTTAGAGCCAGTTGTCCTTTGTCTCTGAAGACTGTAGTGTACACCTTTGTATGAAATCTTCTGTTTTTTTTTTTTTTTTGGCAATTTCAAGCATTGTATAGCCTTCATTCCTCAAAACAATGATTGACTGACAAGTTTCTAGAGAAATCTGTTTCTTTTTTGCCCAATTTGGAATGCCCAATACCCAATACGCTCTAAGTCCTTGTGGTGGCGTAGTGACTCTCCTCAGTCCGGGTGGTGGAGGACGAATCTCAGTTGCCTCCGTGTCTGAGACCGTCAATCCGCACATCTTAACATGTGGCTTGTTGAGCATGTTACCACGGACACGTAGCGCGTGTGGAGGCCCACGCTATTCTCCGTGGCATCCACGCACAACTCACCCCATCAAGAGCAAGAACCACACATTATAGCGGCCATGAGGAGGTTACCCCATGTGACTCTACCCTCCCTAGCTTAGGACAGTGTTTCCCAACCGGGGGGCAGTCCCCAGGGGGTATGTGGGAAGATTTTCAAAAATTTGCAAAAAAAAAAAAATAAATATTTCTAAACAATTCATATGTTCAAGTTATTTTAATCTCAATAGGCAGGAAAACATTTACTGAGGTCACTGGTGTGAAATCTCTAGTTTATTTTGTATTTATAGGACAATTTTTTACTTTAGTTTTGGTGTGTATTTTTTATTCACCCTGGCCACTTCCCGCCAGTTGACCCTCGCTCGCTCCTCTGCGGCTCCGTGCCAGAGTCCATTTACAATGGCACCTCACTACCAAGCATCTTTCCTGTGTGGGTAAGACAGACGAGTTTTTCCATAGAAAGCTGTCGAAATTTAAGGGAAGTCAAGAGAAATTAAAGAAAACAGCTGCAGTATCAACCAAAGCATTGGAAGCCTCATATGCTGTGTCGCTACTTGTGGCTAAGTCCAAAAAGCCGTTTACTATAGCTGAGGAGCTAATTTTGCCTGCTGCTGTTATTTTAGCAGTAACAATAATTGATAAGAAAGCAGCTGATGCACTGCAGACTGTACCATTGTCAAATAACATGGTGTGCTGCAGGATCGATGACATGGGTGTTGATATTGTTGATCAAGTGGTGGAAAAGTTTAAACATTCCGGTTCATTTGCTCTGCAGTTGGATGAATCGACCGATGTCAGTGGGGAAGCCCAGTTGATTGCGTTTGTGCGATACAGAGACATTTCGGAAATTAATGAGCACATTCTGTTCTGCAAGAAGCTAACGGGGAGCACTACGGGTGAGGACGTGTTTCATGTTATTGACAGCTTTTTCTCAGAGCACAATCTGTATTGGAAATCCTGTACTCACATGTGTACGGATGGTGCGGCATCAGTGACTGGGAGGGTAAAAGGATTACTTGCCCAAATAAAGAAGGTCAACCCTGACATTGAGTGGGATCACTGTATCATTCACAGGGAGGCACTGGCCAGCAAGAGAATGAGTCCTGAGTTACATGATGTTTTGAATGACACAGTGCATGTGATTAACTTTATCGAGTTAAGGCCTCTGAATCACAGACTGTTTGAAAGGCTCTGTAATGACAGTGGGACTGAGCACCAGCAGCTACTGCTTCACACCGACGTACGTTGGCTATCAAGAGGGAAAACACTACACTACACAGGCTTTTTGAGCTGTGCGAAGAAGTAAGTGCTTTTCTGTCAGAGCACTCACACCACCTTGTGGCTGTGTTTGAGGAAACAGACTGGGTAGCCCAGAAGGGGATGAGTGGAAAACTGCCTTCATCACCTCAACCGGCCACTATGAATAACGCGTCATGTCAAATGGCCTGGTCAACTCGCTTTGTGTTTTCCAGGCATACATGAAGTGCTGCAGGATTTTCTTCATTGTTTCATCCTGGTTTATATTTATGACATCCTCATTTATTCCAATTCCTTCTCTGAACACAAACACCATGTCAAATGTGTTCAGCAAACTGAACAACTTGAATCTAACTCTGCAAGGTAAAGACACACATTCTAAACATGTATGACAAAGTGTGTGGATTCATGAAGAAGATCAATCTCTGGGAGAGGAAATGTGAAGATGGGGACATAAGTTGTTTCCAGCAGCTTGACACCTACCTTTCTACAGGTGATGTTGACAGAGCTCCTATGGTGCAACTAGTAAGCACACATTTATCCAAACTCAACAGTGCGTTCAACTCCTACTTCCCTGACGTTGAAAACAAGTCTGCCAAACTTGACTGGGTGCGTAATCCTTTCATGACTGAAAGTACAAACAACAACATTCCTACCAGACTGCAGGAAAATCTGCTGGATGTGTCCTCAGACCGTGACTTGAAGATGAGGTACTCAGAGACAACACTGTCACAGTTCTGGTGTGATGTGGAGAAGGAATATCCTGATTTGGGGAAACATGCACTGAATGAACTGCTGCCATTTGGATCTACATATTTATGTGAAGTGACATTTTCATCTATGATGATAATCAAGACCAAGCACAGGAACAGACTCAACTTGGAAAAAAGCCTGATAACTGCTGTTGCCACACTGTCCCCAAGACTGACAAAGCTTATGAGTGAGAGACAGGGTCAAGTTTCTCATTGATTGGTGAGTCCTCATGTGTTGTACACAAGTCTATACATATGGGTCATATTGAGAGTAGGCTGCTACTATGTGTATAAAATTCTATCTTTGTTTTGTATAACTGGTCTGGACTCTTGAAGACTGATAAATGTACAAGTATTATTATAATAATACATTATCATTATTCACAGGTAAATGACAGGCAGACAAATAATATTGCTACTAAACATAATTTAGTCAAATTTACACCTAATCTAGGAAACACATCAGTCACACATGCATAAGGGTGTACTTCAGGCAGGTGAAAGTGTTTTGGGGGTACAGTACCCAAAAGAGGTTGGGAACCACTGGCTTAGGAGACCTGGCTGGAGTCACTCAGCATGCCCTGGATTTGAACTCGTGACTCCAGGGGAGTTAGTCAGTGTCAATACTTGCTGAGCTACCCAGCCCCCCCTTTTTTTTTGCCATTTTTGACCTAATATTGACCTTAAGACATGCCAGTCTATTGCATACTGTGGCAACTCAAAAACAAACACAAAGACAATGTTAAGCTTCATTTAACAAACCAAATAGCTTTCAGCTGTGTTTGATATAATGACAAGTGATTTTCTAGTACCAAATTAGCAATTTAGCCTGATTACTCAAGGATAAGGTGTTGGAGTGATAGCTGCTGGAAATGGGGCCTGTCTAGATTTGATCAAAAATGACTTTTTTCAAATAGTGACGGTGCTGTTTTTTACATCAGTAATGTTCTAAGTATACTTTGTGATCAGTTGAATGCCATTTTGATGAACTGAAGTACCAGTTTCCTTCTGAAACAGCAAAATCAGTACATTATTCCAAACTTTTGGCCACCAGTGTATGATTTATTTATTTAATCAACTGACAGCGCTAAAAAAAGAATTAATCTGCTTTCCCATGAATAAATCTCTGCACGCAGGCACGCTGAATGCTGTAACCGGAAACACCTGAGCCGCACTACTTAGAAAACGGAAGCAGTTGTGCAAGTAGTCCATTAAGCCCCAAAAATGAAAAACAAATATGATAAAAAAAAATAAAAATAAAAAAAAACCAAAAACAAAACAAAACTCATGCGCTATATTTGAAGTCTCCTGAAGCCATAGCTTTATTAGTTGTACCTGATAATCTTCCCCTGTGTAGTAGCTCTCGAATCTCATTCTCATTTGCATTCAGATTAAAAAACACAAATCTCTTGTGTATAACCAGATGTGGTGGGGCACACTGAATAATGACCTACATTTTGGTCTGTTCCCAATGTTGGGTGTAATTTAATTACAAAATAATGAATTACTGTAATCGAATTCTTTTTAGAATAACAAGTATTGTAAGGCATTACATTTTAAATTCTTGTAATCAGATTACAGTTGCTGACTTTAATTACTTTTAAGTGCATTACTTAGGTTACACATATTTCAAAAATAATATTATGTAGAATACATGTAAAACATGAATTATGTTCATTTGTATGTCTCTATGCATTTCTGTGACAGCCGAATGGCTGTGCTGAGTCTATGACTTGTGTGTGACAGTAAAAAAGGATAAAATATAGACATTATTTCAATTTTGTTTAACAGACAAACAAAAACTTTTATGTGAAGTGTTTTTTAGCAGGGACTAAAAACAAAATGTTTTACATTTTTGTTCGTTCCGGTTCAAAAGCTCTGCAGCCTCCTTTCCAAATGGTTACTGGTTAGAACAAAATAAAAGAACAGTTAATAAAGTTATTTTTATAATGACAGTACTCTGCACTAAGGGGTGGGTGAAATACAAATTGCAGTGTTGCCAGATGTCACAAGAGAAACAAGCAACATGGTCTGGAAAAACCGCCCAAAATAAGTCATCTGCCAAACCAAAATAAGTGGAA
This sequence comes from Myxocyprinus asiaticus, assembly GCF_019703515.2. NCBI lineage: Eukaryota > Metazoa > Chordata > Actinopteri > Cypriniformes > Catostomidae > Myxocyprinus > Myxocyprinus asiaticus. The sequence goes on along the minus strand of NC_059362.1, from coordinate 7,391,538 downwards.
AAGAAAGCAATTAAATTATTTCCGGTGTGGTCGATTTATCAGCATAGAAATCATAACAAGCATACAGTTAATTAACAGTTAAGTATAATTTTTATTACAGACCTGCTTCTAAGCCAAAACCCAGCAGCATCAATTCATTATTACTGTACCATTTCTGACAATAATTCAGTGAAGACTTGGAAACAACAGAGAAATATACTTTTTACCTCTAATAATGTTTTCCTTGTATCTGGATTAGCTGTGCATGTATATGTGGTATTTATACATAGTTGTTTAAAAGGTCTTCATTCACAGAATGAGACATTCACAACGGGCAGTTAGGCAAGGAAATGTGTGATGCAGCAGTTTCCTTCAGGATCAAAGCACGTTTCATTTTTTCGGGCAACATGAAGTGGTTTAGTTCCAAACATTTACTGTGATAAACCCTTTGGCCTTTAGTTTCATGAAAAAGTTATTGGAACGAAATTAACCGATTATAACCGGTTACCAGCATTTAAAAATAACGTTTTCACTCCGGAACGATTGAAAATCACTTTGTTCTGGTTTTCGGTTATGTTCCTTGAACCTTTTTTAGTCCCTGGTTTTTAGAAAGTAATTAGTAATGCAATTACATTTTTCATGATGTAATCAGAAATCAGTAATCAGATTACAATTTTTAGAAAAATAATTAGTAATTTGTTGACGATTACCTTTTGAGTAACCTACCTAACTGTCTGTTACTCATCATGACTGCAGAAGACGTAGTGTATCGGACAATTCATGGACTACTTTTATGGTACTTTTTGGTGTTTTTTGGTCCTTTTGGAACTATGAACTGTCGTTACATGAAAAAGTGCAAACAATTTTGCAAGAAAATGTCACTATTTGGTCACTATTTGCTTTAGATGTATGGAAAGAGCAGCATAAACATTCTTCAAAATACCTCCTTTAGTACTCCACATAAAAAAGAAAGTCACTCAAGTTTGGAACAAAATGGGGGCAAGTAAATGATAACAGAATTTCCATTTTTAGGGTGAACTATTCTTTTAAATGCTATTAGCACACAATTACACATACAGTCAGACACAAACACACACACATTGCTCACCAGTTCTGACTGGATTTCTCCTCTCAAAGGTCTTCTTCTTTTGACTCGGGTCTTCAAGAGGGATTAACACCCCTCGCTTGATTTTATTATTGCAAGACACAGCAAACCCCCCCCCACCCCCCCTTCTCTCTCAGTCTCTAAGTGAAACATCACAGCCCTGAGCGCTCTAGCAGCTGAAACCAATTCTCTAAGAGAAGAAACCTCCAGAAATCCTCACCCAACGTGTTTTGGGGAAATATTATCGCATTAAGAATTAAAGGTTAAGGAAGCCCATTAAAATTCAAGTGCTAAGAGACATAGTGTGAGGATTAATGAAGAAAATTCTTCATTCAGAGGGTTAAAGACACAGTTTAGCGTGAGGGCCTGGAGGGGCCACATGTTATCTTGCACTGCAGCCCACCCTCCACTCAGCAGAGAGGCTGGACAAGGAAATGCTTCACTCGCTAGTCAGAATATGACAAATAGCGACAACACACACACACACTACCATATTGTAGTCGGCAAGACCCAGACTTGAGCCTTGTTCTTTTATTTTTAGCAGTTATTAGTTTGAATGCTTCTTTTCAAAGCTTTTAATCTTGAAGGCTTTTTTATTTTTACCAAACAACTTTAGCTTTAATATTGCTTCATAGACATAAGTGAAGAAGCCCTCAATTTTATCCACAGAAATGCAGGACAGGAGGGAGCTTGAGGCTTAAATTAAATATTTCTAGAGCGTGAAAGCTTTGCTCAACACATAAGATTGCCACTTAACTGTCATAAGTTTCAGCCAAATTAGATTATATTTGATGGGGCTAATTAAATACAATATGGAGCTATGGTTGCCTAAAGGCTGGAGGCATACATGCGTGGGCCAAAAAGCCAAGCCTGATGGGTGTGAGTTAACCCTTTCAGATCCAGGGTTTGAAGTCAAGACACTGACTACCACCCCTGGAGTTTGTGAGTTCGAATCCCAGGGCATGCTGAGTGACTCCAGCCAGGTCTCCTTAGCAACCAAACTGGCCCGGCTAGGGAGGGTTGAGTCACATGGGGTAACCTCCTCGTGGTCGCTATAATGTGGTTCACTCTCGGTGGGGCGCGTGGTGAGTTGTGCCGCGGTGGATTGTGTGAAGCCTCCACATGCGCTATGTCTCTGCGGTAACGCGCTCAACAAGCCACATGATAAGATGCGTGGGTTGACGGTCTCAGATGCGGAGGCAACTGAGATTTGTTCTCCGTCACTTGGATTGAGGTGAGTCACTACGCCACCACGAGGACTTAGAGTGCATTGGGCATTCCAAATTGGGGAGAGAAAAAAATAAAATAAAAAAATGCCAAAAATAAGAATTCTATCATTTACTCACCCTCATGTTCAACCGTGCTCGACACGTTCCAAAATACATATGATATTCTTTCTTCTGTGGAACACAAAAGGAGATGTTTTGATCTTAGGATGGATTTCACAGATAATATGCTGCTATCAATCACAATCCAATCGAACAGTGAGTAACACTCTCACTGACCTATGCTTGCATGACTTCTCACTCTCCTTATGAGGACTCTCCATAGACATAATCATTTTTATACTGTACGAACTATAGATTCTATCCCCTAAACCTAACCCTCACAAACAACTTTCTGCATTTTTACATTTTCAAAAAAAACAAACAAAAAAAAACAATAAAAAAAAAAATTAAAAAAAACATTTAGTACGTTTTTAAGTGATTTGAATTATGGGGACACTAGAAATGTCCTCATAAACCACATTTATAGTATCATACCCTTGTAATTACCAGTTTGTAGCCTAAAAAATTTCCTCGTAAACCACCCAAACCTGCCCACACACACACACACACACACACACACACACACACACACACACACATATATGTAGTTCATACACTACCGGTCAAAAGTTTTGAAACACTTGACTGAAATGTTTCTCATGATCTTAAAAATCTTTTGATCTGAAGGCATATGCTTAAATGTTTGAAATTAGTTTAGTAGACAAAAATATAACTGTGCCACCATATTAATTTATTTCATTATAAAACTAAAATAAAAAAAAAAAATAAAAAAGTCTTTTAAATTGATGACTTGGACCAAATAATAAAGAAAAGCAGCCAATAAGTGCCCAACATAGATGGGAACTCCTTCAATACTGTTTAAAAAGCATCCCAGGGTGAAACCTCAAGAAGTTGGTTGAGAAAATGTCAAGAGTACATGTCTGCAAATTCTAGGCAAAGGGTGACTACTCTGAAGTTGCTAAAATATAACATAGTTTTGATTCATTTTGGATTTTATTTAGTCACAACATAATTCCCATAGTTCCATTTATGTTATTCCATAGTTTTGATGACTTTACTATTATTGTAAAATGTGAAGAAAAAAAAAATTATAATAAAGAATGTGTTTCAAAATTTTTGACCTATAGTGTATATTTAAGCATATATGAATATATTCAAAATCCACTAGTATTTGGAAAAAATATATTTTAATATATGAACACTACATTTTTGTAGCATTTTGAAAATGTATTGCATTCATGTACAGGTATATGACTTTTTATATCAGAGAAAACCGTATGAACATATACAGTATTTGATATACAGTGTTTTGCATATATTGCCATCAGGGTTGAGGAATAGCGGAATACATGTAACTGGATTACGTATTTAAAATCCAAAATATTAGTAACTGTATTCCACTACAGTTACAATTTAAATAGTTGGTAATCAAAATACAGTTACTTTGAAAAAGTATTTTGATTACTGAAGAGATTACTTTGCATTTTATTGTCATTTGTTTCATTCTATATTTAGTCCTTTCAGATGGAAAACATTTATCCATATAAATGATGCGATCCTTGGAGCATTTGAACAGCGGTGAAACACTTTCTAAAAACGTGTTACATTCATAAGAGCAGACAGAGAAGTAGATTAGCAGAAATAGAAATAACTCTTGTGTTAATTGTCATGTGAACATTTGCTTTATGCTAAGCTACAATGCTATTTCTAGCCACTTTACATGCACCTTTTACTAGGCACGATCATATTTTTTCCATCAAGAAAATCCATGTTAGATCATAATTTTTTTCTCTAGTAAGACCTTTGATATTAGGGTGAAAATCTTATTCTTGATGAGAATTTTTGTATTGTTTTTCTGTAAGAATATCTAAAGATACTTAAAACAAGATCAATTTGATTTATCTTGTTTTAGAAGCAACACTGCATAAGATATTTAGGTTTTTCAGAGAATGTATTTTTAACGTGTGTGTTTTGTCTTACTGTACTGGCAGTTTTTATAGTCAAAACAAGTGAAAAAATCTACCAGTGCTTAAGAAGTAATCTAAATGATTTAGAGTACGTTACTGACCTTGAGTAATCTAACGGAATACGTTACAAATTTCAGTTTACAGCATGTATTATGTAATCTGTAGTGGAATACATTTTAAAAGAAACCCTCCCAACCCTGATTGCCATATATCAGATCTATGTGTGGGAAGTCTTTTTAATGTTGTTATTCACTAAAAGTGTTCCCCTCCGCCATGACACTCAAATCTTATTTGTGTTTGCGTACATTCAAATAGGGCACATCAAGACGTGATTACATCTTGTGTATCTCATAATCGATCGCAGTGCACCAAGCTTGAATATGCGCAAGTGTGAATGATATTTTTAGAGCTACGGCTGAAGGGAAGATTTTCAGTAAATAATAACGTCGTATGGACTACATGAATGCAATATTAAAAGTGCTTTTTTGACATTTTGGAGTTTAACAGCATGATTCCCCTGTCACTTTCATTATTTGGAAGAGAGTGGCCGTTACATTCTTCAGCATCTCTCCTTTTGTATTCAACAGAAGAAAGATGACTTGCTGGTTTGAAGTAAATGGTGGCAATATCTTCATTTTGGTTGAACTATTCCTTTAAGAGAAATCACTTTTATAGAAAACACAGTAGTACATGTTTTTGATATGATACCTCTGTCAGGTAATAACAGCATTATTCATTCTAATTTTACATTTTATCCTGCATTTTTTTAAACTGCCCCTAATCCCTAAAAAGTGCACGGCATGTGCTCGTCCTTTCCAATGCTTGTCTAATCACCTAGCTGATGCTTATTTAAATATTAGAGTAGGCTTTAATCATGGTAAGTAATCAGTGTCATGAATATTCATAGTGTGCCGGTCTAACAGTCTTATTGTCTCACTCCTGCGCCAAATCATGTCTTCCTGCCTCTCAGCTGTCTGCTCTGATGGGCACAGTCTGGTCTAAATGGAAAGAAGTTTCAAATAAATACACTATTCATACATGATCCTATAAGAGAACAGTGTGTGGGTGTGTGTGTGTGTGTGTGTGTGTGTTGTGAGTGAGAGAGTTTCAAACGATGGGGAGAGTGATCCCTGTTCCAAGTGATGAATATTTGCGTTGAGGCTCAAGAAGACACCATTTGCATAATGACTATGTAGTTTTGCATTAATTAAATTTGCATATGAACCTGCGTTAATTACCTCTGATCATCTGTTTTCAACATTGCAGCATTTGATGTCCACCCTTCAGGGTTGTGATTAGGGGTTACAGTGGCTGTTTTGGAGTGTGTGTGTGCGTGTGTTTGTCGGGGACTAAAATACAATAAAAAGTAAATTTGATGAGTAAGTTTAACATTCTTTACTCCTCTTTCATTTGCCCAGACTTTCACTAATGTCATGGCACTGGCAGCAGTCTACAGCACTTCTGAATTCTGTTGTTAAAAAAGAAGAAATGTTTGTTGAAATTCGTAGTTTTTTTTTCTAGTTCAAGGATTAACCATCTGATTTTCTTTCTAAGTTACTTTCTCAAGCACCCTTTGTCGCAAATGCAAATGCAAATGCACAGATTTTTTTTAATGAAAACGTCTTCTGGATGTCTTCCTCTTGTGCATGCCTGGACCACAGACCCAACATAAGGAGAAACACTTTTTTCACATATATTTAAATTGTATATGTCTTGTTAATTGTTACACTTTCAGATCTTCATTCACCACAAATATCTCCAATAAGGTGTTTAAATCAGTGTTGGGGAGTAGTTCCTTAAAAGTAACGATGGTACTAACGTAACTACATTTTTCAGTAGTATGACAGTAGCTCAGCTCTTTTCACAATAGCAAAGCTTTTAGAGCAACAAACTACATTTTCCAAAGAGTAGCCAAAGAGTAGTGCTGCAGTGTAACAAAATGCTACATTTGTCACATTGTATTGAGAACGCAGCAATGGAGCCGAGGGAGTAATCAAACTTAAACCGTCCAAGCACTCATGTAGTGTTGGGAAACCAAATTATTTAAAGTCCCCGTGAAGTGCCTCGACGAGTGCAATTTTCTTTGGCCTGTTGACATATTTCCTACTGAAACATGAAGTTGGGGCTGGACTCAGTTCACATTGCAGTCGCCGGCAAAGCCACACACACATACCCCCGCTGCTTCATATCAGTAACCTTATAAAAGCTTTTTTATTCTACATGGAGAGGGTCTGCACATGGGGGCGGCCATGTTAGAATCATATGACCAGCCGAATACTAATCGCTTAATCTCAGTACCATCCTCTTATTTGACACTTTCACTCATTAATTAAAGTAATCATGGCTGACTGTGAATACTTTCTACAATGGCGTCTGAATCTGAAAACTACTGATTTTAAATGATGCTGCATCCAATCCACTAGATGTCAGTGTAAGTCCAAGACGAAACAAAGACAAAAGTTACTAAGTGAACTTTAAATAGCTTCAGTGTGGTTAGCTACTTTTTGTTAGTAGTTTGTAGTGTGGCCAGGGGTTAAATTGGGATTTTTGAGGAGGGGGATTGGATTTAAAACTGTACTACAATTTAAGTGCAGATCTGAATAATCTCCTAAATTTTCAATTAGGAAAGAGAAAAAAGGATAAAATAAAGATGAATGATTTGAACTCGTCTGCCATTGGTCATTTAAACAAAGAGTCTTGCCCCAAACTTACGCCATTCATTGAGTCAGTGTTGCTTTGACGGGCTGGTTGGGACTCTCAAACAAACCAAGCAATGATCTGATAGCACCACATAGCCAGTGCTTACACTTTTTAGGGAAATCAACCTACAAATGGCTTACTTATAATCGTCTCTGCAAATTAAGCTAGGATAGGAGAAAATATCCTTTATACTTAAAAAAAAAAAAAAAAAAACAATTACACACATAAACTTGAACTCTGATTTACAATCATTTAAATCTCATATTGGTTTACATCTGGTACCTCTGTATGTTCACAATATGACCAGAGTCATGCATCTGCACCCATTTTTATCTCTCCGTCCTCTGACCTCTGGCTATAAAGCATAAAACCATATGCCTGGCACTTAACAGAAACCATGCCCAACACCCAAGCCATGCCAGCCTCTCTGCTACAGGGTAACTGTGGTTAGAGCCCCCGAGATTTCCTGCTTATTTTTGGGATCCGTCCAAAAGAGACCACCCTGTCACAGGCTGATTGGTGCTGTTTGCCAGCAGAGGTCAACCTGGTGCATATTGGACGCGTTATAGAGCAGGACAGAGCTGCATGTGCGCTCCACGCCGAGTCCTGGAAAGAGTTAAAGTCTCCCACATCAAGGCATCAAACGCTCCACATACCACTTTATTGTAGTCATATGGCAGCAGATTTGATATTTTTCCTTCCACAGCAGGGAATAAAACTCGCCACTAATTTGGACTGTGAGCGTCGCAGCTAAATTTCAACATGTGCTGATGGTGTTGGCCAGATGTGTAACGGTTTTCCTTCTCAGTCTTTTTCGGTCTCACTCTCACTCTTTTGTCACATTATCCATGACACAATTCAAATACAGTTTTTAAGAAAATATTGCAGGGATGGTGAGGAGGTGTTAACATGACAGTGAAACTATTTTTATCTCACAATTTTTTCAGTATCTCTATATTTAAGCTGTTGTGTTAAGTTAAAAATAATTGATCTTTTGACATGCAGCACAGCTGATAAATGAAAGTTTTAAAACAATCGACCAAGTTAATGAATCTTGGGTGGAAAAAACATCTCGAGTGTATTACATAAATTAGAAATGGTGTATGGGAGTTATTGGGCCTATTAATGTCTCTTCTGTTCATGTAAAAACACATCCTGCTTGAACAACCCCTTAGTAGTTCGGCATCTTAACCGAAATGGAACATCATAAGTGACTGATTTTGGATGCAAATGCTCAAATTGCACTACTCACATGTAGCACACAGACGTGAATCTTGAATTTTGCTAAGCTAATAACATGATATCCTAACAAGCTTAAAAAATGCACTCACTGAGCACTTTATTTGGAACACTATGGTCCTAATAAAGTACCTGACATGGTCTTCTGCTGTTGTAGCCCATCTGCCTCCAGTTTTGACGTGTTGTGCATTCTGAGATGCTATTCTGCTCAATTCAATTGTACAGAGTGGTTATCTGAGTTACCGTATCCTTTCTGTCAGCTCGAACCAGTCTGGCCATTCTCCGTTGACCTCTCTCATCAACAAGTTGTATCTGTCCTCAGAACTGCCGCTCACTGGATGTTTTTTGTTTTTGGCACCATTCTGATTAAACTCTAGAGACTGTTGTGCATAAAAATCCCAGGAGATCAGCAGTTACATATGCCCATGAAATAAAAAAATAACAAAAATAAAAAAATGCCCTGGCAATGAGTTTCTGTTTTTTTTAATTTATTTATTTATTTTTATTAATAACATCTGATATAGATACAGTTACATATATCATGATCTTCATTAAAATTTTCTCCGAACAGTATTTGTAGAACGTCATCAGATGTTGCAGAGTCAGTGGCGAATCCTCATACCATCGACCCATACAAAGGACGCTCTGCTTCCCTCGCTTCGCATTAGTTTGGAGTTATTCGGAGTTCGGTGCTAAAGTCTGTGACCATTCGCTCCTCTCATTCAAAGTAAACTGTCCTAGTGTGCAACACTATCAGTCACTGTGCTAAACTTCCCTGCCCATTGCCCCAACTCACTTATGCTGCTATCTGTCTAAAAAGCCTCCTCACCTGCTAGAGGACAAAAGTGCAAGAGGGATGGATGTTATATTTAGTAAGTAATCAGGTCTGAGAAATCACAAAATATAATGTAACCAAAAAGGGGTCTTGAAATACTCTTTTTTTAAAATAATTTTATTATCTTCTCTGAGGTCCACTTATAATGTTAGTAAAGTTATTTTATTTTTTTTTATTTTTATTTATTTTATTTTTTATTTTTTGCACCAAACAGTCATAATTTAGTCATATATCATAATTTTCCACCCTGCCTCTGGCCCTCTGTCTGAAACACTCGGTTTTAAGCTGTCTGGACTTTTAGGACTTCAATATAAACACTCACTGTTGTGATTGGCTAACATCATGCAGCTCTTCCAATACAGCCATATTTGAAATTCAATCCGAAGAAAATGAACAAACTCCACACAACATTATAAAACTACATTTCAGGGTTAACGAATAATGTACACCCAACATATTTCATCTGAATGTATCAAACTGTTCACTCAAGCACAGCACAAACAATCAAACAGTCATGACATTAATCAATTTTTTTTCACAAATGTTTTTTAACTTACAATTTTAATAGCACCATCTTTCAATAACAATTCCTTTGCAAAGCTTGAATGATATTGTGACTGTTTCACAAGCAATCCACGCTGAAATCTTCTGAATACGCAAACATTATACAATCCACGGTGATGTTGGATGCTTCAACCGGCTTCAACAGGCCAAAACAGGGACACTGGTCTTCACATATCTCATTTTCCCATTTTGTTTACACACAGGACTATATGTGTTTCTTTCAGTCGGTGGCAGCAGCAGAATGAAAAGTTGCACTTGTACCGCTCTTAAAATGTGGCAATATGTAATTATTGAAACATGCCTGTTGACATTGTAAATGAAATATTCCAAAATGAATTGATATTGAATCATATCAAAATTGGAATAAATTTTGATTTGATTGATAATTAAATCAAATTAAATTGGGAAATCAATGCCAATACCCAGTCCTACAAATATTAGTTGATGTTGATTTAATTGTATTGGTAACAGCCAACAGTATTTTATCATTCAAATTGAATTAATTGATTTATATGTATAAGACATGTAAAATGAAAACACTGAGTAAAAAAAGGCCCTAACAAAGGAAAAAATGCCCCAGGAAATCAATTCCAGGGTGCAAATATTGCCCTGGAGACAGCACGGTGGCTCAGTCGGTAGTACTGTCACTTCATAGCAAGAAGGTCACCGGTTTGAGTCATGGCTCAACTTTGGCCTTTCTGTGTGGAGTTTGCATGTTCTCCCCGTGTTCGTGTGGGTTTCTTCCAGGTGCTCCAGTTTTCCCCACAGTACAAAGACATTTAGGTCAAGTGAATTGGAGAATCTAAATTGCCTGTAGGCGTGAGTGAGAGTCTGTGTGTGTTGCCCTGTGATGGACTGGCCATCTGTCCAGGGTGTTTCCCTGCCATAGGCCCGAGACAGCTGGGATAGGCTCCAGCATTACCCGCGACCCTGAATAGGATAAGCAGCTATAGAGAATGGATGGATGGAAATATTGCCTCCTAATGGAAAAAGTTAAATTCTCACCTTGATTATAAGGGAACATAATATTGCTGTCTACTGTTTTGAACAGCCTTGTGTCAGGAGTGTGTCATGGTGCATTAAAATGCTGTTAAGTTTTTGGAACAGAGCTTTGGTCTGTCAAATGAAATACTGTTTGCTCTCACTAAGTATCTTAGGATCTGTGAACTGTCATTTCTCTCCCTGAACCACGTTCACAAACCATAAAGCCCAAAGTATACTTAGATTTTGACGCGAACGCTCAGTGTTGAACGCGAGCCTGTCAAAGTATACTCCATTTGACGGTGTGCGCATGCACAGGTGTTTGGCGCATACACGCTACGACTGCCATGGGACGCCGGACAGTTTCTCTTCACATGATTAGACCCAAAAAGATGTGTTCATATTCCTTTAAATTTGAGTTAAACAAATGCAGGTATCTCCTGATCTTCTCACACACGCTCTTGACGTGCACATCTGCAGTTGTTATTTTTACCTTCGTCTGCTGTTATTTACTGGCAATTATGTCTTCTTCTAGCTTTTCTTCATGATAGCAATGGCTCAAATGTGAGAATTGCCACCTTGTGGATCCACAAATTTGTGCAAATAATTCCAGGCGCATGCGCAGTCTGCACGTTCAAAGAGGCACGGTTAGAAAAATCAGGCTGCACGCGTTCAGTACTCGAGCACTCTGCTGATGACGAGATTTCCGTGAGTTTTCGCATCTGGGCTTAAGGGATGATCAGATCATCCTGTCATGTTGCGTTGTCTGTTTCTTCATAGTTTATCGGGTCAAGGGATCCAAGGTGTGAATTTCAAAACAAAATAAAACAATATGCAAATACAGTATATGACCAAACCCGAAGAATAAGCAACAAGCTTTGATGTCTCGTCTGAAAAAAAGACCAGCTTTGCTGATCACCATCATATGTTGTGTTTTGGGTGCTGGTCCCTAACATGGTATTTGGGTATGCTGGTGTCCCCACCAGGCTTCTTAACTAGCTTAATCAGCAACAGTTTCATAGATGGTTTACCACCTTCACCAGCTAAGTTTTGCTAGGGAACATCATGGCTATGCTGGTCCACCAGTACCGAACCAGCACTAAACAGCATGAGCCAAGCTGGAACAACATACTTTAAGCTTGAAGTGGAATAATGTAATTAACTAGTTTAAGTGGAATTTTTTTATTCCACTTGATATCAGTATGGCTCTTCATCACCAGTAAGACATTATGATAGTCTTGGCAGAGTTATTTGCCAAACACTGACTATACCGTCACAATCAGGCAGCCAAGCCACACATGCCCAGAGGAGAAGGGCTCTTCTGTGAGTACTCCTGGCCTGTTTCTCAGGCAAACCGATTATGGGTTACAGCTCTCTCAAACCTGTCCTGCAACATGTGCATTCTATCTGTACTTTTATATCATCTTCTACGTGGCACATGCTTTATTGTCAAAGAACATTTTATGTGTTTAGTATAGTAAAACTTTGTGCACAGAGGCTGAACATCTGAAAAATTGTGTCATTATCAAGATTAGATAGTGCAGACTGAGCTAAATTATACTGTAATAAACAGCAATGTTTTCCACCGTTTCTGTGGTTTTAGTGTCAGAGTTTGATTTGGTGGCGGATATGTGTTATTGTGCTGGGTGGCACTATAAAAGTACAAGAAGGCTTTCAAAGTAGTTTTTTCTCATGCCATTTTTCGCAAACTGACTTTTTTTTTCTCTGTCTGTCTGCCTTAGAATATTAATGCCGGCTCTAAATGAAGTGTCTCTGACCTATACTGATGAGTTTTAACCTATGTGCTTTCCATAGTTTTTCCTTTTATCTCAGTTTGGATTCTCTGATTGCACTTACACTGTAAGAACAAGTGCACTTCAGTATCTCTGTGCATATAAAGGGTTTAAAGGCTTGTTTGTGGCCCGTTTAGTCACTTTGAAACTGTAGCTTGTCAACCTACAAGGTACTCCTAATTAAAAGTAGTTAAACTGCAGTAAAGCTACCCTTTTGAGAAGTAGTTAGTTACACTGTAAGCTACTAATAAAAGCAATTGAAGCAATCTGAAGCAATACTAACAGCACTAACAGTGATGAACAGCAGCATTTCTGGTGGGTCGTGGTGAATTGAATCAGGGAATTGTTTTTGATCCGGTTTATTTAAATTAACTGATTCAATAAAATAAATGACACTTTTGTGTTTCTGAGAGTGCGCTTCATTATTGCCTCTGCTCGTTTTGCTGTAAAGCTGCATGCACAATAAAAAATGACATAAAAACCAACTCACTGGAAATAGTAGCTTGTTACTGGAAAAGCTACACTAGCTGGGTTTCCATCCACATATTTTTAATGCAAATTTTTGAATATTGCATAAAAAATGCTGGGTGGAAACACCAAGATGTGAATAAAATCTCCAAAATACACATAAAAACATATAAATGCACAAAAAACGTTGCGTCATCAAGCCATTTGAATACATAATACGCTGAGAGAATATAATCAATATAATCACAAAGTATCTGAAATGTTGCTCAGGTTATTCTTAAATGCAAAAGCCAGTCATTAAAATGATTGGCTACTAGGGATGTCCCGATACCATTTTTTTGAGAACAAGTATGAGTACCGATATTTTCTTTCTGATACTCACCAATACCGAGTCAGATACCTGTTTTATTTATTTATTTTTTTTTTCTGAACTCCACATCAACAGATTATTTCAATTTTATCATCAAAATGGTGTTTGAAAAAACTGATTAATTAACTTTAATCAAATGAAAATATAACAATAAATGTTCAACATAATGTTGTATTATTTTAATCAGATTAATTGCTTATATACAGAACCTCACAGCACAATCCAAAATACAGCATTGGAGTTATATTTTGTCAAATAAATTGCTGCATAACAGAGCGTCACCGATGTGAGATATTGCTTAAATATAATAGAATTACCATTGATTTATTATTATTATTATTATTAGTAGTAGTAGTAGTAGTAGTAATACAGTGAATATTACATAACTTTACAATAGTGATATAAGGTCATACCTTTTTTCATTTAAATTGAGCTTTTATTTTGATGGAGACGGCAGCTTGTCAGTCCTGAAAAGCTGGGTGCTACGTGACTCAAAGTGATTTTTAAACTGCAAAAGCCTGCTATTTAATTTAATAAGAATGTAAGTCACTGTCATCTGCTACAAACAGAGCGCTCGATGTTCATGATGGTGTTTTTCCTGTATGAGCCAAGGCGGAGCTTTAAAAGGTACGTGTGGTGCAGCCGGCGTCGGCACAACACTGTCTTTACACATTCACTGGTGCTCTGCTCACATTTGAAGCATGCTGCACATGCAAAGTAAATTATATATTTATCTCATTAAATTGCAGCTTTTGAGGTTAAATAATCTCACTAGGACATAATGTGATTAGAATTTGTGCGCTGACTGTTTACATAATGACATTCGTATATCAGATGGTATCGGTTTTTGGTATCGGAGCATTTTTACAAGTACGAGTACAAGTAGATGAGTGTGGTATCGGGGCCGAGTCCGATACCAGTATCGGTATCGGGACATCCCTATTGGCTACTATTACCTCTCAGAATTGTGTGACATGTGTAACGTTGCTGCTGCTGGTGCTGACAATGATGAAGACGATGGCGATGGAATGAATAACCCAAGTGCAAATTTATTAATAAACGTGAAAACCAAAAACCCTAACTCTAAATGTGAAACATAAACATGAACTTGACTATAATCTTGACTTGACATAAACTTGACATGACACAACGTTACCAAACACATCTACATAATACTTGACAAAGGACGATGGAAAACATGAGGGCTTAAATACATGGACATGGGAGAACATAACCAATGAACAAACAGAACTCTAAACCAGATAATCAAACAATGAACCAATGAAAACAAGACACATGAACATAGAGGGAAAATAGTACATCACATGACTAGGGAACACATGACATGAAACAGGAACTAGAATACAAAATAAAAGACATGATATACATGAACACACACATTAAACATTACATATCCCCCCTACTAGGGGTGGCTCCCGACGCCCCAAAACATGAACAAACACATAAAACATGATATAGTTCCAAAGTTCTGTTGAGAGCTGGGGGGGAGGGGGTCTTGACGCATGGGGCGTGGCCTGGCGAGACAGGGCGTGGGGCATGGGACCAGGGCAGAGTCAATGGAAGGTGGGGCCCTGAAAGGCTCGAGGGGCGGAGCCGTGGAAAGTGGAGCTGTGAGAGACTTGAAGGGCGACACCATGGAACTTGGTACCCAGAGAGTAGCCGAAGACTCGAAAGGGCCAGGGTGGAGCCGATGGCAGGGAGGACCAAGGCGGCGCTGGAGGCTCGGAGGAGCAAGGTGGAGCTGGGGGATTGGAAGACTGAGGCAGAGCCGGTGGGACTGAGGACCAAGGTGGAGCCATAGGGAAGGAGGTCCCCGGTGGAGCTGACGGAATTGGGTATTCCAAAAAATGGCCAGCGGTAGACACTAGAATCAATACTGCCACATTTTTACACAATATTACATTTGAGCGCATGATACATTGTTTCCCGCGATTGTAACTGCTGTGTAAACTTAAAACTGTGTAAATTTATTTCAAATATCATACGAAGTGATTGACAAAAAAAATCTAAAATTGTCAGTAATAATAAGTGTAAAATAAAAATAAAAGTGTCAGTTTATAAAAGAATAAATAGGCCTAAATATGGAAGAAAGCATTCAGTCATAATTTTGAAAATATGGTTAATTTGCATTTCATATCCAGTTTTGTGTCAAAATGTATTATTCTTTGTTAGTCCAATCAAATAATGGGTTATTTTAAAACATTAAAAATGCCATTTTGAACATTCATAAACAACCCTGTTTGGGTTACAATGTCACTGCTAGAGGCTTTTGGGTCTTGGAGGTAGGCTACAGGCAGCATTTTTCGTGTTGGAAAGTGGACAGGATATTGTAGCTGACCACAAACTGCCTTCTGATACCTTCTGGCTTTCATAAAGAAAAACATCAGCATCCAACTACACATCTAATTTAAAGAAATCAAGGTAGTGCTAAATTAATGAAATTTGCTGTCAAATAGTTAGCTGGCTGTTTAGACTCCCTTAGATGTTAATAGTGGCGGTGTAGTGGTTCAAATAAGATAATATTGACATATCACACATAATTCTTCCAATTGTGCCTCACCTTTATAAATATGTATTCTAAAAGTATTCTAGTATTCTGAATACATTGCTTTTTTATGTGATGTATCGAAATACATTACTGAATACATTTAGGAGAGATTATTTAGCCTTTAAGTATTCTGCCAAACCCTGATAGCGTCGCTACTTTTAGTTAGTTAATACTCAACAATGTAAATCACACTAACTTCAAGCTATTCTGTTTTTTTCTTAAGCTGTCTGGTGTTGCACTTATTCAGAATTCAGCAGGAAGCACTTGAACGTAAGTTTAGCACTCTAAAAAAGAGGGGAAGGGGCTGCTCCATCATGCTGATAGAGGCCGATGAAGTTACGGTCTGAAGACTTGTGGGGGTAACAGACACCATGATAATTCAGCATTAAACCCTCTTGGGCAGCCCACTGAATGAATAAAGCCTTGATCGTATCAGTTTTTATTCATGCCAGTGAAGGCTTGTTCTTGCATGTAGTGCGCGGCAGATGTGGTCCTGCCGGTATGTTTGCTAAAGGCATTGGCTAGATGAAAGACTGTTCTTAACCATAAGCTATGCAGGGAGCCGTGCCAAACGCTGAAAATGCATCATTGTGAAAACAGCCCTGGGAGAAGCTGATCTCCCCCCATTTGTATCCGCTGAGGATGAAGAGGGCTTCTGCAGAGGGCTGAGGGCAAGACGACACACAATGGATAAGACAAAGGAAAAAATGCTCATTCTCTCTTTACTTAGACTTTTTTTCTCACAGATATGACTGGCTTGGAGGCATTAACTAAATATTGGTAACTTAATTTATGAAATACAAAAATGTTCTCTTCTCCATAAAATTTTAATTCCATAGAAATGTAAAAAACATGCTAATGCAGAACAGTTCATTCCATTATTGTGCTAGTTGTTACACTTTTTACTCCAGTGGATATTTCTCAGGGTAGGTTTATTTTCAAAAAGTCAATCTCTGCATAGGCACATACATTGTGATGTCACAAAACTTATGAACATTAAGTAGGTTGTGCACAAATAATTTCAAATAATCTTTTACTGTTTTAAATTAAATAGTAATTGTGGATGATCAATTCAAGCATTCCAATAAATATTTCACATAATTAATTAGATTACTTTTAGGCTTGGGATCGATGCCTTTTTCATGCATCGATAATCGGAATATTGTCCCGATGATTAGCGATATATATCGGGATTTTTTTCAGATATAAATAAGGCTGCTCATTACACAATAGTCTTTGAAATATTCAAAGAAATACACAATAGTCACAAAATATTTCTCAACACAACTTTTATTAAGTATGAGCCGCAGGGTTAATTAAAGGGGGTCGCACACCGGACGCATCAGGCAGATGACATGGCATGTTCTAAAATTAGAACAATTATTTATTTTATACAAAATGTACGCACACGCCACCAACGCTCAGCGTCAACATTCTGCAGTGCCACGGAGCGCAACTCGCATAGTTTTCCATTAAATTCGACCCAAATCATTATCAAAGGACAAAGATTATTTACTCTAGCTTCACTGGATGATCTATTGTAAACATGTATCTTTCATAGAGCCTACACAATGTATTTTCAGTTACAAGTATGTCGTTTTGTGGTTAGCTTGATTGAAAGACCTATTCAAGGCTACATACAGAGAAACTGCACAATAAACATCACCATTTCTAATCATTCAATTTGTGCAGTTACAACAGTTTCACAAACATGCAAACTCATCAACATCACTATGTTAAGTCTTGAAGAAGTACCAGAACTTTTGTAATTTGGACTACTTGGACTACTATCTCCCGTGCTGCATCAGCTCGTCCTGTGTGTGCGTTGTGTGCTTCAGTAAATGGTATATCGCCCTGTTGTGGTCTCCCAATGCTATTACGCAAGACTGTTAAACAAAGGCCAACTGAGTGTATTGGAAAGCATGCAAATTGGGCTTCTAATTTAAATGTCGACTAATTTGTATATATCGATACCTCAAAAATATATAGATAAAATAATATGCCAATCAATAATCGATATATCAATATTTTATGACATCCCTACTAACTTTATCCAGATCTTCCACTGCTGGTCCTGGGATTTTATTAGTCAGTAGATAACTACATGGATCAGCTATCTGCTATATATACTTATATACTTATATATATATATATATATATATATATATATATATACACTATATATATATAGCTGATCCATTATAATGAGTGCCCTTTGCGGCTGTTATAAGTGAGCGGACGTCTTATACAGCGCGCGTCTGTGTGCACAAGAGAACATTTTCATAGTCACTCAACATCAACATTCTCTCATGCACACAGACGTGTGCTCTATTCGCTCCATGGTTCCACAGCTCGGACTCCTTTCCAGTGAAATCGCAAAGCAAAATGCAAACAAATGTGTCCTGACTCATGATATACATCCACTGACAAACAGATGCTTAGTTTATTGAAATAAAAAGTTATATCAGAGTGGATTAGAACTCCCGGGAACTCCTGCTACTAAAGGCAAAACCAAATCTACCACAAGACCACTTAGTAACCATGTGTGTGTGTGTGTGTGTGTATGTGTGTGTGTGTGTGTGTGTATATGTATGTATGTATGTATGTATGTATGTATATATATATATATATATATATATATATATATATATATATATATATATATATATTTTTTTTTTTTTTTTTTTTTTTACACATACACATGGTGATCATGAGTCGGGACACATTTGTTTGCATTTTGCTTTGCGATTTCACTGGACAGGCATCAAAGCTGTGTAACAATATAGCGAGTAGAGCATGCATCTGTGTGCACGAGAGAACGTTGACATTGAGTGACTGCGGAAATGTTCTCTCATGCACACAGACATTCGCTGAATAAGATGGGTGCTCGCTTATAACAGCCGCAACGGGCACTCAGCACTCCATTTGATAAACATAATACAATATCATGTTGAAAATTAATTGTTGTACTTTCATTTGATTAAATTTTTAAATTATTTATTTATTTAAACACCATTTTGATGATAAAATTTAAATAAACTGCTGTATGCAATAAAAAATTTTATTTTATTTTTTTAAAAGTAGCGGTACACATACTCGGTTTTAAAAAAATGGTATCGGGACATCCCTAGTTTCTACGCAAGATTTCTGACAGTTTCAGTTCCATACTCATAATCACTGGACATGCGGATGGACTCCAGTCGAAACACTCTTGAAATTTCCCGCTTCTTTCCAACATCAGAATTGCATGGCAGGACTGGCATACATTACAGACCCTGTGCACAAAAGTGCTTTGCGGCACCTAAGAGCTGCTATACAGGACCCTGATTGTTTTGGAAGGCGTGCTGAGGGCCTGCAGATTTTTACAGTGAACTTTAAATGGTTATAGATGCTTGGGCCCAGCTGGGGACCATTATATTGTACATAGTACATGCTATCCAAAAATGCCAGGGCAGTTATTTCACATACGGGATGCTCCCTTGCTAAGACACATGCAAGAGGCAAGTTATTTCCTACAGTTTGAAACCTGCAAAATAGAGGATCAATACCGATCTCACACAAGTATTATTTCAAACATTGAATAGCCTTAAGTTTTTTCCATGTTGAAAAGACCAGTTTTAAATAGGGCAGCAACAATACCATTTTTTCTCTTCCGATCCGATTCCGATACCTGAACTCTCAGTATCGGCCGATACCAATACTGATCCGATACCAGTGTTATCTTTTTTTTCTTAATGAGTTTAGAACATCTATAATTCACTGTGTGGAACTGACTGGGAGTACTCTTTGTGTAAAGAAACAAAAAACTTTATTGTAAACTAGTCTGCAGGATGCAGCAGCAAAAATAACAGTAATTCCAGTGAAAGTCTTCAGTAGAAAAGAAGCCAGTTCTCATTACACATTTTAACGTATTATTATTATTATTATTATTATTATTATTATTATTAATAATAATAATAATACTTATTACCATTAATAATAAAATAATAGTACTTTTACTATACATTGGTAATACATTTCAGTTGTAATTTCTTAAAGCTTTTAATTTGACTCTGGCTTTTATTTTGAAAGTACGGCGCTGAACGCTCCAGGAAGTCTGTGTTTGAGTGTTTGTTTGTAGGCTAATTCACAGTAGTGTAATACGCTTCTCATTCAACATCTGGTCAAATGCTTTTCCTGTGCCATTCTTAATGCATGTTATAGGCGGACTGAACTATTGTTGGAGCTTGTGTTGAGCGACCACATATTGCGGTGAGCAGCGCATCACGAGCCTCTGTGCGTTTTATGTGTGTGTGTCGGCAGAGCAGCGCTCATTCAGTAAAGCATGGTGCCAGAGACTACTTAGCTGTGCATGCTGACTATATATTTATTATTTAACACAGCCTTTTGCAATTTACAAAGTTTTTGGATGACTGTTAGTGCCTGAATAAAATGCACGAGTTACATGGACTACTTTAATGGTGATTTGAAGGTTATTTATATAATTCTTTGAGCTTGAGAGTAACGTCAATGACCAACATGCTATCGGATTTGGATCGGGCTCGTCGGACCGATACCTGATCTGGGTAAAAACATCAGTATCAGACCTGATACCGATCCAGGTATCGGATCAGTGCCATCCCTAATTTTAAACGCAAACCATGTTCATGTGCCAGCGAGCAACTGCCATTGAGATGAACAGTAATGCTAACAGATGGAATGAGCATGAAAATTGTAATTCTGGCGTAAAGTGGTCTTTTCAGCAGGGTTTCTAACAAAGTAGTAAGAAACTTTTTCAAAAGCACATCTTAGCAAATGCAGGGCTATTTTTGTTCTCGCTAGTTTTGCACATACAGTGATTAGCCATAAGCGTTAACTGCTTGATATGCGGGTGGGAGATATGATTGTGATCCAGATTACAATTGCGATGACATTAAACAGTACACTCCACTTGTTTGCTTTGAACTGGTCCTTTTCTGTCCTCCTACTATGCTTTCTTCTCTCCGCCCAGCTTGCTTGTCTGTGTCTTCTTTCAGGCGCAAGCACTAGTGTCATCGATCAAGTTCTTGCAGCTCTTCTTGAACAGCCTTTCACGCCAGCCAGATCTTAACGTGGTGACACACTCGCCGAGCTATGATTCAGACTCATCGCAATGCCACAAAACGCTGTGCTAATGCACTTATTTCTATGTTCTCACCGAGCCAAGAGTTATATCTCTTACTGACAGAGAAGTCTTTCCAGTTGTTTTTCACTGTATATTCCCTTCTGTGCCATAGGATCTCTCTCTCTCTGTCTGTATCAGATGATGACAGGCCACTCAAGGGTGGCATGTGTTTTTGTTTAGGCAGTTGTGCTACCCTCGGCTGGCCTGATTCTTCCAGAAACTGGTGCTGGTTATTGTATAATAATTCAGATATAAAAAAAAAAAAACCCAGTACCGCTTTCCTTGTTGTGAAAACCTGAGCTGCTGAAATAATAGCCTATATTGAATATACTGAAGTATTAGCTTCTTTGTAGAATTTACTGTATTCTGAATTCATGGTTTAAAGACTGTTAATAATTGTCAGTGTTTTAGCCAGTTTAGGATATTGCATTGTGTGTCGCACGGTTTCCTGGAAACAATGTATTCACAGCTCAAGTTACGCCTTCTGATTAGCACATAACTTAGTAGTTGCAGTATTTTTTCCTCTATTATCTCTGTTCTCTATTATTTTCATCAACAGTATGTTTTAATTAATGTATGTGAATCTTAGTATGTTTTAAAGGGTTCATGTAGCTCAACTGGTAAAGCATGGCGCTAGCAATGCCAAGATCTTGGGTTTGATCCCTAGGGAACACATAAATTGATAAAACATATCCCTGGAATGCACTGTAAGTTGCTTTGTAATTTAAGTTGTTTAATTACTGTCATAATGCATATATTTCGTCTTCCTTATCGTTGACAATATCAGAAAAACCTTCTTCAACGAACGTTTTCGGCAGTCATTTTGTTGATGATATAAACACAGCATACGGGCACTCAGTTCTGGGGATAAAAAATGGCCATTCACATAAATGTAGCTAATCACTCTGAAGCCACAGGAAAATTACATTATGACAATGCTGACAACATTGATTAGAGCTTCACTAGCGACTATCATGAGCTGTTACATCAAAGCGCCTATTTACACTTGGCCACTTCATGCATTTTTACTGATCAAATTACAAAAAAAATTTTGATTGAAAAAGCTCATTCCATGTACACTTGGTCGGATTGGCGCTGTTTGATGTTCAAAACAAGCCTAGATGGGACCTGTGATTGAAATCAAGTATTTTTCAGCCTATGTAAGGCACATTTTAATTACCACAGAAGCACACCAAATCTTAACTATCACCGAAATGCCGAATGAGACGTGTTTGTTTGCAAGGTTTTCATTGTGAGTCCAAGCGGCGTTTGGTGCGTGCTTTGACGTTCTGACGCGAATCACGAACGTAGGTTCACGATTGCTGTAACAAAGCGGATAGCCACAGTCTACATGCAGATTTATATTGTGGAGGATGAGAGTTTAAGGGATTTAATGCCCATTGCAATGAATATGCAACCTATGTGGGGACTAGTTCTTTCAATTAGTCAAACTCGCACTTAGACATTGGGAAACTTTTAATGTTATTTAAATTGGTGCTATTTTAGTGCATTTCTGTCTTTATATTGTGGAAGGCTTTGCTTGGAAAATGTTAATAAAGCATTATATTGCTACATATTGTTTTGTTTTCTTTCCTAAGATGGAAATAAATTAATTTTGACAAGAAAATAATTATATATAGTGTCAAATTTCAGCACTTTTCAAATCTGCGATTAATCATGATTAACTACAAAAAATTATGCGATTAATTGCGACTCAACATTTTTATCAACTGACAGCACTTATTACAATATAATTAAATATTAGTGATTCATACTGTATGTTGCTTACAAAAATTTGTCAAAAGACACAGCTGCTTTTGAATGGAGAAAGACGATTTTTATCCCCCAGATGGCTAACTGGACAAGGCTAACCAGCCAAACCTTGATGTCTTGGTGGTGAGCGTGTCGAATGTCAGGATATTAAGATGTTTAGAAGTAGCAGTATGAACACTAATGGTAGATCAGGTAAAGGTCCCACCTGCTGTGAAACCAGTTTTGGCTGTAGACCAGTTTGGTCTACAGCCAAACTGCTGAGTGGATTTGTGTGTTAGTGGGTTAGGTTGAATTTATACTGTGGGTCTAGGTGTTTTTGTGAAAGTGGCTATGAAAATATGAGTTTGTTTGTGTAAGTGTAAGCATGTGGGAGCCTTTTGTGTATATATGCGTCTCTATGCTTACTTTTGTGTGTGTGTGTGTGTGTGTGTGTGTGTGAGTGAGATAGAGAGACAGTGGTGTCTTCTCTTCTAGAGGCAGTTTGTGATGTCCCTCCTCTTTATTCCAGCAGACAGAGACTGGAGATTTGAAATGGTTACTGCAACAGGCCTGCTTTCACTTAGACAGGAGACCGCCGTGTTTGTGTGTGTATGTGTGTGTGTGTGCCAGTCGTAACCACTACTTCTGCCACTATCCTCTGTGGCTTTTCTCAACACACAGTTTTTCCACTGTAGAACGTGAGCTACAGTCTTTGCATATATAGTTGTCTGTCCTCATTACAGCCAACAATCACATATAACTGTAATGTGTAATTCATCAGAGAACTGAACTACCAGATGACTACAGGCTAAAAAGTACTCATTTAGTAATAAAGTTAGATGTTGGTTTAGTGTACTGTAACGTCAGAGCAGGCTTTCACACTATGCACATGACTCATGGTTATCCAACCTGGTTTCTGGGTGGACATTTATTTTTCTGCACTGCAAAAAGTGTTATGCAGTAAAATATTTAAACATCCTTTAATCAAAATATTTTTTTTCTTGCTTGCTTTAAATGGTCATGAAACACTAACATTTTATGAGATGTTAACAGATATGTATGTGTTGCACATGATAGAATACAATGTAAGCATCCATTAGTTTAAATTTTAGGAGGAAAATAGTTAATTTAGGGATTTTCACAGTGATCCAGACACCTGAATCATCTATTTAACATACCGAAAGTGTGATTATGACATCATGCATCTGTACTTCTCCATCATTTGATCATTATTTGATGAATTATTGCTGATATGATCAATAGAAACATCCAGAAATGAAAAAGAGCTTATTATTAAAACACGTGCGACATTTGGGTGTTGGTTCACAAAAGCACGGAGCAGAAAAATGTAATCTGCGACGATAATCACTCGTAGTAATACAAGCAATCTGTTTTGCCACCTCAAAATGAAGCATGCTAAAGAAAATTATGAAAGCCAAAGGATGCTCTTTGCATTAATTAATTTCTATTCAGTCATTATTTATTTATTTATTTATTAGCATGAAGTGTTTATTTTTATTTGATATTTATTTATCTTTATGGCATATTGCTTTCAGAAGATCTTGAGTTTCTTGATGAAAGTTTATAATAATAATAATACTGGTCATCAGCATATCATACTGAAATGTGGCATCATGTGAAATTGAGCATTTTGGTAAGGCTGATTTTTTTTTTTTTACTTTGACAGTCAAGTTTCAAATAAAAATAAAATTAATCATTAAAGTCATTTTCATTTATGAGGTATTTAATTCACTGACTGGATTTACCAAAAATAGGCATTACAATATAGTTATTTGATATATATTTATTGATTTTTATTGAAAAAAAAATACTATATTGTGATATATATATATCGTGATATAAAATTACTCATATTGTGATATAAGATATTGATCATATCGCTCACACCTAGGTTTCCATGTAATATACTGCAACATCACGTCATGGCTTCCCTGCAGTGCTGATAGAGGGACAGGACAGGCTTTCAGTCATGCAACATGCATTTATTAATGTGAGTGTTTAGAGATATGCGGAGAGGTGGACCTAGGCTCGTTTGAGATGGGGTTTACATTGACTGTCTCAGACACATACGCTATTGATCTATCCATCCTTAAAGGAGCAATATGTAACATTGACATCAAAAGTTTAAAATAGGTACTGCAGTCCAAATTCAAAATATTGGAGAGAGTTGTCTCCCCCGCCCCCTCCTCCCCAGACTCGAACCTCACGTGGGTTGCCAGGTTGAAGACACGCAACAGGAACGAGCAAACTGACAATGGCAAGTGACGAGCCTTACACTGTAAGTTGATCAGCTAAGATATATGTTTGCAATGTTTTTATTGTTTGCAAATTATAAACCAGCTCATGTGGATTTTTTATAACTCTGTCAATGTTAGCTAGATGTGTTGCTGGCTTCCATGGCTGCAGCACGTTTTGTTTGCCCGCTAACTTGTTTCAAATCTGGCAACCCGGTGTGTCGGAATACTATTGGGAAATAGGCAGTGGGCGGGATCACACAGGCCAAAACACAAACAGAAATTCTGGCCCGGAACGGACATTTCAAAGTAGAATATACTGGCTGTAGCATTGTTTTCGGAGAAGTCAGTATTTCAACTTAGCATGTTTCCTAAATCTCTGATAACATATTATGATAATTTTATGCTTTAGTACAGTAAATATATTACATATTGCACCTTTAATGTGTTAAGCTTACAAAAATGTTGTCAATGTAAGAATCTTTGTTGCTGTTAACTGCATTAGTTAAATAAAGCTGAGGGACAGGATCAGACAGTTGTTGTGTTAACTCCCCCTTCTTCCCTCACTCCACTGCTGACCACGCCCACTTTGGCTGGCATTTATTTTTCTAATGTGAGAGCTCAAATGTGCCGAAACAGGGAGTTTCATGATCCTTTAAGCATAAATCTAGCAAACTTTAATGAGGTTTATGCTTACAACAAGAAAACAACAATGCTAATGGGGTAAGAAAAATAAATTCAGAATATACAAAAATGAGTCTTATTTTCAAATGCAATTTTGCTTCTCAAGTAAATTTTTTAGATATATTTATTGAAAACCAGACAAATACTGAATAAGTAAATTAGTTTTGTGGTTTTAGTGGGTCTTCAAACACTGATAATTCATGGGAAAAGAAGAGTAAAAAGAGACATTTCAGTCCTAAAATCATTTAAAGTTTTTTAGGACTTCATTTAGTGCAAATCAAAAAGGATGTGCGCACACACACGCACGCACGCACACACGCACACGCACACGCACAGCAGGCTTTGGAATTTAGCATTAAAAAAAAATGGGCTACCTTCAGAAAGGCAGTAGGGTGGTTTTGGCTCCAGCGTGGTCTGGCTCCCTCCATGCCATTTTCCTGCCAAAATCATTTATTTCACTGTCATAA
Source organism: Myxocyprinus asiaticus (assembly GCF_019703515.2). Classification (NCBI taxonomy): domain Eukaryota; kingdom Metazoa; phylum Chordata; class Actinopteri; order Cypriniformes; family Catostomidae; genus Myxocyprinus; species Myxocyprinus asiaticus. Next base: position 7,365,378 of record NC_059362.1, on the reverse strand, counting down.
TCATTTATCAAAGCCAACCTGATGGGCTATTCAGGCTCACAGCTCAATCAATGTAGGATTACATCTATCATGAGGAATGAAAGAAATCTAAGACAGAATGACAGTGAGAGAAGGATATCAATTGCAAACTTTTAAGGTGAAGTAATTTCTGGGCCGCTAATGTCACCAACTGCAATTGACTCTCCCCGTCATCCACTGGTCGAAAGAGAAAAAACAGATAGTCCCACCCCAAACTCACACTATTGATTGAGCCAATGTTGCTGTGCCAGGTTAGTCAGGATGATAAAACAAACAGAGCAATGTTTTGATAGCGCTATCAAGCCACATTGTTTAAACTTTTAAGAGAAACCAGCCAGCAAATGATTTACTTCTAGATGTCTCTGCACATAAAACTGAGATAGGAGAAAATATTGTACCATCCAAAAATGTCAAACATTACCTTTAAATTGATTTCAGATTATTAGTTTTACATCAAAAGTTTAAAGAAACAAAACTTTTTTCCATGTGTAGCCATGCAGAAACATTGTTTAGCTTGCTTTCTCTTTCTCACACATAAACTCTAACATCCAAACCACATTGCTGATTCCCTAGTGTGTGTTGGTGGCACAGACAGCGGTGTCTCCCTACACAGAATGCTGCACCTCTGTGTTTCTCATTAGCATAGTGGCCTGGCCCCCTGATTAGCCGCGATCATCACAAACAAGACATTAGTGATGCAAGGTGAGGCCCCCGGGAGCCCCAAATCACAGGCATGCTAATGAAGGCCCATGTTACGGCGGCGTGAGGTGTCAGCCGGCTGGTGACAGGTGCACAGAGGGGACATTTGGGGGTGGGGGGGTCCAGAGAGGAGTGAAGGCGTGCCATAGTCCCCATGGCATCACCTTGTCCTTTGTTCTTTATGCAAATCTACTGCTGTGGCATTCTAAAGCACAGAATGTAGCGGGTTCGAGGGGCAGATCTGTGAGAGTGCCAGGCCCGAGTTGTACACACACATATGCTGTTGTATTGCTATTTTAGTATTGTGACTAGTGGTCGAACTATATAGTGCAGAGGCTGATAAATCAGCCAAAATTTGGTGTTTTTAAATTATCAGCATTGGCAGATAGATTTTCCCATTTGGCAAATTAGTTTGTTACCGAGAATCCGAGAATGATAAAAAAATATCAATAAGAACTTGTATCATCACTATCTACAAATATGTGTATACTTATTTTAACCAATTTAATTCACAAACCTCACAAAACTGCTTACAGTTGAGCGCTTTTATATCTTCTTCTGAAGCGTGTTTTATAATAGCCTGGATCAAAACTGTGTCACTCTGACTCATGATGTTGCTCATATATCTTTCTGTGGTCCTGTTTCCACCTGGTATTAAGATGCGTTTTCGGTGATCCGATCACGTGGTCAGCCGAGACGCAAAAGCTCAGTGTGAGTGCAAATGTTTTTTACTGTTATTTAAATGTTTATTTTTATTTATTTTTTTCATTTTTCTTAATGTATATTTTTCATTTTATTTAATTTTTTTCTTAAAATAAAAACATAGTATGTTGAGGTTATTGTAATTTTAAATCGTTCTTGGTAACTTCTGTGAATAAAACAAAATTGCAATTTCACGCACATACTGTATCATACTTGCTATTTTTAACTCACATTTTTATTTTTGATTAATCGATTACTCGTTTTTTGTGGATTCGATTACCCAACTACAAAATTACTCGAAAATGCCGATACCTATTGCTAATGTGCACATACTGTACCATCTGTGGATGCTGGACTACTTTGTGCACTGTTGTTATTTCTTTCTTCCTAATGTATTACTTAAAATTACATACAAATTTCTTTATGTGCAAACAATTACTAAAAGGGGAAGTCTAAACAGAAACCAGGAGAAACTGGCATCTAAAACACATTAAATCCTATTTTTAATTATTTTTACAAAGTTCAAGTTTTGTGTGAAATTTTGAGTAAATATAATAAATTTTTAGCCAATTTATGTATATGTCATTTACTATTACATTAATTGTGTGATATATCGGCATTATATCGGCCTATTGGCCACAGCCTTGTGGATATTGGCATTGGCCAGTAAAAAAAACCATATCGGTCGACCTCTAATTGTGACATCATAAAAATATATCCTTGTATTGTGGCATCATCAAAAGAGTTGCATACATGAACATATGTCATAAGCCCGAACCCAGCCTATACCCAAGACCCTGTGACCCAACCCAACCAGACCAGTAGCGTCAAACTTTAAACCTGATTCCGAAATCACTCAGTCACTTTATAATGTCTTCTCCAAGCAAGTAAATTTGTTGCAATAGGCTGTTTTGCAAATTTTATTTAACCCTTAAATGCATGGGAATTTCACCAAACACTTTTACATATTCGGGTCTATAGAGATGTATTTATCAATCAAAAATGGATCTACAAAATGCCCAGATAGTGTAAATGTTTTTAAATATGTTCAAGACAATTAGAAAATAAAATGTATTTGTATATATTTTGAAGTTTTATTTTTCATATATCAAAGAGATAATGCAACAAATCTAGAACAGGATTCATTACTTTCACACTGAAATTTCATGAGACGCAACTGGCTGTCAAACACATATTGAGCTACACAAAACACATAAGCTACACATATGCATTTTCTCAGGCACTTATTGGGTCTAAATAGAAGCACAACTTACATAATTTCAATATTACACCCAAAAGACAATAGTCATATCATACTGTTAGCATGTATATTATGTATGTGTACACACAAATGGGATACATATAATTCACCATTTTTGCACAGAAAATCAACGTTATATAGTATTTAATTGTATGACTATAGTACTAATTTATCTTGTAATAAATAATCAAATAGTTATTATGTGATACTCAACTTATATAGATATGAAATAATCATAAAATATTAAAAGAAACAACACTATTGCACACCTAGGGTCTCTAATGACCCAATACACTTTTGGTACTTTATATATTTACCATTATAAAAAAAAAAAAAAAAATTGAAATTTTGGCTTTTTGTGTGTGTATTACAAAGAGATAGATTCAGGAATATTAAAGAGGTGTGGGCACAAAAAATGGATGAGGTACAAGGGGTGAAATGAGGTCCTGTCTCTCTAAAGACCTAAGGTATGCGTTTAAGTGTTAAGCATCGTAGGCAACATTCCCATTGTAACAGTATTTTAACAGTAAACATACAGAGTTTTAACATCATACGGTGGCCCCTCAGCACACCAGAGCAATGAACTCCTCTTTGCAACCTGATCTTCAGAATTAATCTTTGTGACACCTGCACTAAAAATGTTAGATGGAGCACAACAAATGAAACAGAATGCAGGTGTCTAAAAAAACACTGGTGACCTGTGCAAGATGCTGAAAAAACAGCAAGACTGTCAACAGTGTAGACGCACACAAAAACATGTTTGGTGTGAACAGCCCCTTTTCATTAATTGCAAACATGAACCTGACTTGAAACCCAAAGTTATATTTGAAAAACTGACCCGAACCCAGCCTAAAACCTGAGGGTTTGTCTGTGTTTGGGTCAGGTGGCAGACCTCCAATTGTGACATCATCAAACAAATTGCATGTATTTGCACATGAACACTCTTCTTTGCATTGGGACATCATCACAATCACACATTGTGACCATCAAACAACTGTTTCATTAGCTCAGCTTCAGTGAGTAATTGGTTTATGCTCAGGTAATGCTAATGACAGCAGCAGCTAATGCTAAAGTTATTTCCGTCATGAAACAGCAGTGCTCCCAAGTCTGCCAGATTTGTTCGCAGATAATTAAAAAACACCCTCAGCCCCTCCTCCTGACTTCTCTGTCACTGCATTTATGCTCTTAAAGGGAAATTAATTGCCACAGAATGTTGAAATCAAAATATCTAAACCCAGGTTGGAGGTCCCTGAAGATAAGTTAATTGGCCTTGAGGTTTTGTAATACCCAAGAGGGTGAATAACTTTAGTGTAAGACCCCCTCTACCCACACACCCACGCGTGTCATTAATCACATATCCTACACACACAGAGACATGCATGTCAACATCCTAGTGCTGTTTAACACAGCGAGAATGCTACTACAGATTTGTTAGTGCCATGCACTGCAACAGCCTGCTCTCTAATACAACAGCCACATCTCAATTTAGCTGTTTAACCTGTAATCCCAGCAATATTTATTGAAGTGCAAGAGGGAAGAAAATTGGGCTATTAGGCTCTTGCAATGAATACACTGAAAGGAGAAAAGGCTCTCTGCTAACTAGCAGTTGACCTTTGCAGCCCGCAGTGAACGGTTTCATGGATGTGGACTGTGGTAATTACTGCAAATTGAATTACAGAGCGAACAGCAATGATTCTGTAATGAGCACTTTTATTGGCTGGAGTGCTTTGCTATGACATGGCCCTCCCAGGTCTCTGTAGTGTGGGCGTGCACACATACATACACATACACACACACACACACACACACACACACACACACACACACACCCAATGAGCCATGATCAGATGGAGATATGTGTTCCTGAGGTGCCTGTTGGGTAATTTCACACCATCGTGCCACACAAGCTGCTGTCACAAGACATAGATCTGTGATGGGTCATTAGCATATCCTAGTTTATTCACTATGGGTCTCTCTCTCTCTCTCTCTCTCTCTCTCACACACACACAAACGCACACACACATTCTGGCTTGTTTGGAAAGTTGATGAAATTTGTCTTTGGTCGTCATTAAGCCTGTCTGTCTGTTAGCTGACACGGTCCCTTAGTAACATATGGTGTTTTTTGTATGATGTGATAGGATGCAAATTGCAGTAGCTCAAGCACACAGTTATGCCAGGATAAGTGCACACGCACACACATACACAAATGCATATATTTGTGCATGCACGAATGCTCTATCACACTCTCTTCTTTTGTCCATCCCATGTTCTGTTAAGTCCTGCCACCAGCAGATTATGAAATGTTGATGAGGCATTTTTGGAACTGGAACTGTTGGACACGTTGATTATATACAGAATTAGGCCCCAGTCCAGGATCTGAAAAGGAAAATAAACAGCCTTTGTGACAGAAGGGATTTCTGCAATGTATCCAGCCAAACTAAATGCAGCCTGTAGACCTGTCCAACACAACCTCTTAAATTGTCAATGTCCTAAACATCAGAAAGCTGCTTGTCAGACCAGACAAACCCCAAGTTATATCTGCAAAGAACCACTCACACAACCTGTTTGAAATATGATGACCTAAACAAATATCCAATATCACACCAATCCAATCCAATCCAATATTAACATCTCTGGTGATCCAATCACAGATTAAACATGTAACTTATTTGCTTTGATTATATTGCAAAACAAGCAAGGATTGATATTCAAATAAATGTTTATTTCATTGCAGTGTAAAAGCATGGGCATGACTTCATTGGCATGCATTTGCAAACCACATTTCTCTCAAATGATACACAAACATGTATATGGGTGAGTGTGTCTAGTAGCTATGCACCTGTCAGAATATGAACCTTTCAACACAACTCTTTCATTCCCTTTCTTTCTTAAACCCTATCTTTTTCTTTCTTTTGCCATATAATTATATCCATATGGAAATAGTGAAAGGTCGGGTGTTGAATGCGGAGTTATATATTTACGTCTTGCTGACATTAGCATTTGCACATTGTGTTTTGGCCTTTGGGCGATACCTGTCATCTGTGTTAGGCTCTAGCCCTCAGGGAGCTGCCCTGCTCTCACCCTGACTTAGATCCTGGTTGAGTCACGTATGGGCAGATCCTCTCTGATGGGGCTTTAGAGAGCAGCAGGCTCTGCTGCGTGATAGATAACATGCTAGGCTATCAGAGAGCTCTTGTCTCCCCTCTTAGGATGATGTAATTTTCATCTTATAAAATGGATGTCGCCGCAGCATAATGAGATGTCTCACACATGTTGCCTGTTTAATTTTCAACAGATATGATCCATGAACCTAACCATACAAAACTCTTGGCTTTGATTACATTCAAAGCCATGACCGAGAGCCAACAGATGCGCGAATGACATGGAAAGCTATGAAAGTGTGCTATCTAAACCGCCACTTGCAGCAAATCATAGAGTTAATAGCTAATATATACATATATATATATATATTAATTCCATTCATGTTCTTTGGTGTCTTCCAGGAAAAGATGAGCCCTCCAGTTACATCTGCACGTCATGTAAGCAGCCATTTTCCAGTGCATGGTTTCTGCTGCAGCATGCGCAGAACACCCATGGGATCCGAATCTACCTGGACACCCACCCTACTAGTTGTTCACTTACCCCACGCATGGCCCTTCCTCCACCACTGGGGGCTGATGCCCTGCCCCGCTCCCCTCTTGCCAGCTTTCTGGGTGATGGCAGCAACCCTTTTCAACTGTTACGTATGGCTGCCCCGCTGCTACGAGAGCCACTGCCCCCTGGGTACATGGAAACCCGCTTGCCATCTACCCCTTCTTTTGTAAGCCCTCCACCACCCCGCCATCCTCTGGAACGCCTTGGCCCAGAGGAAATGGGCCTCCTGTCCCAGCATCCAAGTGCATTTGAGAGGGTGATGCGGCTGACACCTATGGGCATAGAACAATCAATGGGCTTCTCTCAACGTCTTCGGGAATTGGCGGGCAACAACAACAATGGTGGGCCAACCCCTCCTCTTTCCCCTAACTGTGTACCCCCAATGCATCGGCTTCTTAGTCCCAGCCTTTTCCAGCATGGCTCCAAACCTCCACCTTTCCTAACCTCACCTTCACAGCCACAATCAGTACCATCCAGAGGCAATTCCTCACCACCACTAAACCAGGTCGGCAAAGCCAAGTCCTGCGAGTTCTGTGGCAAGACTTTCAAGTTCCAAAGCAACTTGATAGTGCACAGACGAAGCCACACTGGCGAAAGGCCCTATAAGTGTCATCTCTGTGACCATGCATGTTCACAGGCCAGCAAATTGAAGCGCCACATGAAGACCCACATGCACAAGTCAGGCTCCATGGGGAGCTCACCTGAGCAGGGAGGGCAGGACTCAGCCGGAGAAGGGCTTAAGAACATAGAGGACAGTGGCACAAGGGAAGGATTGGATAATGAGGAGGATGAAGAAGAAGAAGAGGAGGAGGAAGAAGATGAGGAAGAACAGCATAACGGGAGCAGGCCTGAGTCCACCCTGAGCATGGACTCAGAATTGAGCAGAAACAGAGAGAATGGCCCAAGACCTTCACCAGAGGAGAAGCCTCTGGCATCTGAAAGAGTGACAGAAAACCAATACAATAATCTTGACAATCACTTGAGACTGCCACCGGGCAGCAGGCCACGCGAAGAGACAGATGTAGATTCGGCAGCCAGGGAGATTGACAGAGACGGACGGCCCATGGTGAACGGCAGAGGCTGCTATCCGGAGAATCCTATCTCAGCGTTATTCTACCGGAAGCCCCTGCCTATTTCCAGTCCCAGCCTCTCTGGGTCATCCGCCAAGAGGATCAAGGTGGAGAAGGATGTGGAGTTGCCACAGGTTCCCATCGTCTGCCCTGAAAATGTGTACTCTCAGTTGCTAGCTGGGTATGCTGCATCCCACCACTTCATAAGGGAGCCCTTCCTGGGCTTCAGCGACTCCAGGCAGTCACCTTTCGGCACATCTTCCGAGCACTCCTCATCTGAGACAGGCAGCCTGCGCTTCTCCACCCCTCCAGGGGAGATTCTAGAGGGGGGTGGGATGTCAGGGCGAAGTGGAAGCAGTACACCACACCTTCAGCTGAGGGGTCCTAGGCCAGGGAGACCACCTAGCTCCAAGGAGAGCCGACGGAGTGACACCTGTGAATTCTGTGGTAAGGTGTTCAAGAACTGCAGCAATCTGACCGTGCATCGGCGCAGCCACACAGGTGAGAGGCCTTACAAGTGTGACTTGTGCAGCTACGCTTGTGCCCAGAGCAGCAAGCTTACCCGGCACATGAAGACGCATGGGCAGTTTGGCAAAGAGGTGTATCGTTGCGAAATTTGCCACATGCCATTTAGCGTGTACAGCACCCTGGAAAAACACATGAAGAAGTGGCATGGAGAGCATTTGATGACCAATGAGGTCAAACTCGAGCAGCCTGACAGGGCTTGAAAACATTTACTAATGCACTGTATTATGGGTTTAGCTGGATAGTCTTTCTCTTGAATAGATTTCTTTTTAGTGAGATTTCATTTTTTTTTCTTTTCTTTTTTTTTTTTTTTGACAAATAAAACAAACTGCCACCTGAGAAACAAGAACACAAGGGAATGTTATACTGTTGTTCGAAAAACCCTTCTTGCATTTCCCTGCAACTAACAGAGGAGTAGTCCATCACGAATTCATGGAGCCTTTCTAATGTGCAATAATTTCTGTATTTATTGGATTATTTGTTATTATCAATGGCATGTGCAGGTACATTATTGATAGGTTTCTAATGCATTCAGTTCCTGAAATTATATTTCTACACCCTATCATATGATATGACGAATACTGAGATTTTGGCATTCAGCCAACTTTCGTGTCTTTAACTAGTTTCCTTAAAGGAATAATATCTGGTAATTTCTAAAGAAGAGGTCCACTTCTAAAAATCTGAGAAAGTTTTCATGTTATAGTTGCTGTCAATGGCCCCTTTTATCTTGTGTGATATACAATAGCTAGACGTAAAGCACCAAATGTCACTTTGACAATAAAATATTGAACAAATTTATGGGGGCAAAAAACCCAGGGATGTTTTAAGGCAGCTGACAGGCAGTTTGACTGCATTTGAATGATTTTCTGTTGACAACCCTTGAAATGAAATGTTCATCAACCTTGAGAATGGCAGTGATGTGCAAATCACAACAACAAAATTTCCTCTATAATCCTTTAGTTCCTGTGTATAAACAGTGTTGAGGCAACCAGTGTTGCATTTATTCCTGACATTATATTTTCAAAAGTTTTGTTAAACCCCAGATTTTAAGGTTTACTAAAGTGTTTACGTTCTCTAATTAACCTCTATACATCTCTTCCACCAACATAATCTCTTAATTAAGTTTCAGTACTTTCCAAAACAGGTACAAGGTCAAATCCTTTCATATGATAATGGTATTATAATGTGTATTATCATTGTGCAGTTTCCACTAATTCAGACTGCATTAAGTTGTTCAGGGAAGCCATAAGCTTATTACATATCAAATTTGTATCATAGGTATATATGGATGATACAATTGCAGTTTAATGCTGTAAGAAATGATCAAAAGCAATCTCAAATTAACTTGAAATAAAAAATTAATTTGCAGGTATTTGGACACCAATATTAAGCCCCTCACCTTCTTACCTGTAGAATTCATAGAAACCATTTGAGCAAACACACACACACGCACACACACACACACACGCATGTTGGTGCGGCTATCCTTATGAGGACTCTCCATAGACATAATGATTTTATACTGTACAAACTATAGATTATATCCCCTAACCCTACACCTAAACCTAACCCTCACAAAAAAACATTCTGCATTTTTACATAAAATACAAAAACAAAAAAACAAACATCGTTTAATATGTTTTGTTTTTTTTATCCCCTTTTCTCCCCAATTTGGAATGCCCAATTCCCACTACTTAATAGGTCCTCGTGGTGGCAAGGTTACTCACCTCAATCCGGGAGGCGGAGGACAAGTCTCAGATGCCTCTGCTTCTGAGACAGTCAATCCATGCATCTTATCACATGGCTCGTTGTGCATGACACCACAGAGACACCCAGGATGTGGAGGCTCATGCTACCCTCCGATATCCACGCACAACTTACCACGCACCTCATTGAAAGTGAGAATCACTAATCATGACCACGAGGAGGTTACCCCATGTGACTCTACCCTCCCTAGCAACCGGGCCAATTTGGTTGCTTAGGAGACCTGGCTGGAGTCACTCAGCACACCCTGGATTCGAACTCGTGACTCCAGAGGTGGTAGTCAGCATCAATACTCGCTGAGCTTCCCAGGCCACCTGTTTAGTATGTTTTTAAGCGATTTGAATTATGGGGACACTAGAAATGTCCTCATAAACCACATTTATAGCATCATATCCTTGTAATTACCAGTTTGTTACCTAAAAAAAAATGTCCTTGTAAACCACACACACACACATACACACACACACACACACACACACACACACACACACATATAAATGCATTTTATGCAACATCCTGTGCGTTGAAACCGCAATCAATGAATTGTGCTGGGGCCCTCTGGAAGCCCTCGGTGACTGCCTGTCTTATTAAGGATTCTAGGATTACACACTCCCCCTCCATCTGCCACCTTTTACACACCATCAGCTTAAATACACAAGGCAACCCTCAACTCCACCCTCCACAAACCATGGTTTACTCTCTCTATTTTCACTCTTTATATGTACACTGCAAAAAATCATTTTCTTAATATTTTGAAAGTAAAAATATCTAAATATGCTTAAAAGCAGATACATTTTCTTGAGAAACAAAACTGCATAATATATTAAGACTTGTTTTCAGAGAATATATATTGATTTAAATGTATTTTTCATACACCCTGAGCACCTTCTTTTCTTACTTTGAGAATAAATGTTACTAAATTTAGTAAGGGTTATACTTAAAACAAGAAAACGTCTTAATATTACATAATTTTGCTTCTCAAGTAATTTGATCTTATATAGATATTTTTACTGGAGAAAAATACAAAATTACTGAATAAGATTATTCTTTAAAAAAAAAAAAAAAAAAAATTGTAGTGTAAATGTTTTCCCTTAAACCAAGCCTTTTTGTGACTCGAAAGTTTACTTTAAACTAAGGCTGCACATATTGACCACTCGGAATCAATCAACAGGGTGAAACAGAGATATAAAGAAATGCACAGCACAAGAACAAGAATAATTTTATGACTGTCTTTTATCATCACCTACTTTTTAGATATTTTGCAAACTTAACATAAATGAAAGTGGCCATAACTTTGAAATACATTGAAAAAAAAAAAAAAAAAGTGTTTTAATCTAGTAAACTTGCCAGATTTAGGTGCCACCAATGGCTTTCTGAAACAGATTGAACCAGAAAACATGGATGTGCCTCAAACTAATGTTCAGCCTTTATCCTATGTCACAGTTCAGACTCCTGCTATATAGCGGACGAAAACCAATCCATGAGCAAACTATCATTAACAAGTATCATTTAAATTCAATAAGTGGAATCAAATCAAGTACAGTTGTAAAGGATGGTTATTCATTTATTTGGGCAAATGTAATGTTTCATTTGTAAGCAAAGTCTTCAACACACAGATTTCTTTGAGAAATGACTGAGCCATTTCTTTACTGTCTAATTATAGTTATTGACAGTGGAGGTAAAACAACTTAATTGGAAGTAAAAAAATAATAACAATGACACTGTCTTTAAATTATGTTTACAGTGTTGAAGTATAAGGATACTGAGCTTTTCTGTATATGTGTTTTAAATGAGAAAGAACCTGGTTTTCTACTATTTTAAATATCATAGCAGGGTTTTTCTCCTCTTCCCTTTCCCTCCTTTGTTTCCTTCCCTTTTTTTTGGTGCCGGTATTTCCGTAAATTTCAATGGATATATGCGTGTGTATGTTTTGTTCATTGTTAAAAACTCAATGTATTTGTAATTTCAGTGGCATTTTATGAAATGATGCAAAAAATCATTATATTTTGCAGTCCATTATGAAATTGTGAGTCTATTCAAATGTTTTGTCATTATATCTGTTCATAATTTTGGTAAATCCATCCACTGGAGGATGTAAAAAAATAAAATAAAAGAAATACAAAAAAAAAAAAAATCCAGGGCTGCCTTTGTGTTTTCATGATTGTGCAGAATAAATATATATATATATATATATATATATATATATATATATATATATATATATATATATATATATATATAAATAAATAAATAATAATAAAAAAAGATGTATAAAAAAATCTAAAATATATTCATACTTTTGTTGACTTTATTATTATTCTAAAATGTGGAGAGAAAAAAGTTATTAAAAAAAATGAGTAGGTGGGTCATATATCATGCTGTTAGAAAGCCTGAGAAATCAGCACATCCATTTTTTATTAAGGCTAAAATACATTTCTCTTAATCTTGCAAGTTAAGCCCCAACTGGGATCTGCACGTGACATTTGGCCCAAAGATTTCACTAATTTGTTAAAGCTTCGTCTTCACTGCACCTGCCCTTCCTCCTCTTTAGTCTAAGTGCAGAGCACACAATATCTTGTCTGACCTCTCCCATCTTGCCTCATCCCTTCTTGTCCTTTGTGAGGCAGGCGGGACTTTTGTAGTTGCAACATTTCATATTAGGGAGTGAAGCACTTTAAAATCTTTTCATTTACACATGACCAGTCATAGAACTGGCTTTTTCCCCCGAATAAGCCACTCATGTGAAGACCCACAGCCTAAAAGCAGCCTGCATGGTGACCTAGAGTTGTTGTAAACAAACAATTGCTCCATAGTTCATTCATCCTATGATGTCTTGGCCAACCTGCATGTTTAAGCAATGTGTAGTTAGGTCTTTCATACTATGCAGTACATTTTCATGTCCCTATCATTTATGTCCTAATAAATTGGATAAAAGTTTAAACTTACAACTTTAAAAGAAATCGTATTAGTTAGTTTTCTTCACAACTTTTGATTGAGCGGATGCCATATCTGCCTTATCTTCTTTTAAAATGAAAAATTGGTAATTAATTAAGAAATATTCCAGGTGTTTCTCCATTTTTTCCTTCCTCTAATTAAAACATTTCATACAAAATGATTTTTGATGGGGAATATTGTTATAATTCATAATCAGTTTAGTCAAGTTTAATCAAGTTTTTCCTATATGTCCCCAAAATTCCTATCTATAATTTTAGTCTTTTGTAATATTGCTTTAACGAACAGTTTCGTAGACACCATCCTCCAGGAAGTGATATAATTTTTGGTGGGAAAACAACAGCACAAACATTAAGTATTAGCAATGGATTTTATAAATAGATGTTTTGTGTTTTTTATTGTTTGTATCACTAAAACATTCCATCCTGTTTGATAAAATTACAGAAACCAATATGATAATATGAACAATTCATATTGAAAAGCTGTTACATTTCAAAAGTTGTACATTTTTTTTTTTTTACAATTAACTTAAAGTTGACAGCCTCATGTAAACCAACTGATCAGCCCCTCACTGAGCAATGGCTAACTTTAGCTCTTTAATTCCAGCCAGTTAATTGTCTTGCCATTGTGTACATTATCAAGTTATAATTAATTACGTTTAAGTTCCTGAGCTTGACCAGAGCATATTTCTGAAATTCCTTAAATTACAATAAGAATGTACATTTTTATTTTAATAGTTACAAAGTTCAAAAGCAGCTGCATAACAGGAATGACCTAGTGAATGTCACTTTAAAGAGGCAAGCATGCGGTTACAATGGAGCCGGACATCTGGGAGACATCTTCTGCCCACAAACAGCCCAGTCCCAGCGCATCCCTGACAGCTTAAAAAGTCACATTCCCAGAGCCTCATTCATGGCACCAGTTTCCCCTCGAGGTACCACTTTTTTCACACTCTAATTACGAGCAGCCACACCAATGAAACGCCAAGTTGCTTTGACCACGTCTCCACATGAGCTGGTGTCGTAGTTCAGATACGGCACGCCATTTAAGGTCCCTTTTAGCCTTTCATAATGGCAGGTCCCACTGGGCCTGTCCTCTCTCTGCCATGGGAAGAGACAGATCTCTCTATGGTGGTGAAGGAGCCCCTTATTTGTCAGGCCAAAATGACTTGGATCCAAATAAGTCACACACAGAGAGAGAGAGTGACAAGGAAATTAGGGGTCTGAACGTAATGCGGTCACAACAAATGGGGTGTCAGCTACAGAAAAGTTGCAATTTGCGCCTTGACCCTGCCGAGCGACCGCAGTTCACGGGATGATAGGGAATCATCTCACCAGATCTCTAGTCCATATATCCAGTTACTAATCTTCGTTTTCATGACCATTGCCCAATCACACTGCCTCCTGTGAAAATGATGAGCACATGGGGCAGAGAAAATGGCAACAATGGTAAATCTGCACGGAGAGGATTTTTTTTTAAGACAGTTGAGAGATGTCAGGACACATGGTCGTGCTGTGGCCATTCAGCATCTGTGGGTTTTGAAGATCTGTCCACAGCAGAGATATGACCTAAAGGAACAAAGAAAAAGATGACTCGTTTCATTGAGTAACTTGTACAATTCTGAAAAGTAAATTAATAACTTACATATACACCGATCAGCCACAATATTAAAACCACCACCTGCCAAATATTGTGTAGGTCCCCCAAAACAGCGCCAATCTACATCTCAGAATAGCATTCTGAGATGCTATTCTTCTCACCACAATTGTACAGAGTGGTAATCTGAGTTACCATAGACTTTGTCAGTTCAAACCAGTCTGGCCATATCTGTTGACCTCTCTCATTAATAAGGCATTTCCATCCGCAGAAATGCTGCTAACTGGATGTTTTTTTTTTTTTATTATTTTGTTCTTGGCACCATTCTGAGTAAATTCTAGAAGCTGTTGTGTGTGAAAATCCCAGAAGATCAGCAGGTACAGAAATACTCAAACCAGTTCATCTGGCACCAACAATCATGCCACGGTCCAAATCACTGAGATCACATTTTTTCCCCATTCTGATTGTTGATGTGAACATTAACTGAAGCTCCTGACCTATATCTGCATGATTTTAAGCACTGCACTGCTGCCACATGATTGGCTGATTAGATAATCGCATGGATGATTGTTGGTGCCAGATGGGTTGGTTTGAGTATTTCTGTAACTGCTGATCTCTTGGGATTTTCACACACAACAGTATATATATATATATATATATATTTGTGTTTGAGTCTTTTTGTCTAATTAAATATTACTTTGTCTCTTCAGCCAGTTCCCGCCGCCTCCTTGCCCATTTTAAACCCTGTTACATTGGTGCTGAACAGTCAAAGTAATATTTAATGTAAACTTAAACAAAAAGACACAAACACAAATGCACACACGGCAGCTACGTGTGGCTTTCTCTCTCCCAAACTGCCGCAACTGGCTGCCTTTATCCCTCTCCTCGGCTGATTTGCCCGATTGGGGGCCGGGCGTGCGTAGTCATGGCCCGGCCCGGGCCTGCCCTCCTCCTCGTCACAATCCTCATGTTGTTCTAAATCTGTATGACTTTCCCCTGTGAAACAGAAACAGGGTTGGGCAGAATACTTAAAGCATTCTGTTCTAAATATGAAATATGCTCTTAAATGTCTTAAATATACCGATCACATACAAAAGTAACGTATTCCGAAAACAAGAAAATTTTTAGAATACATATTTATAAATGCAATGCGCACAATTGGAAGAATTATGTGTGATATATCATTATTATCTTATCTGAGCTGCTACATCTCCATTATTAACATCTATGTTAGTCTAAACAACCAGCTAGCTAATTGTCAATGCTAAAAAAGATGAGATTATAAAAGTAGTAGAATACAATTAGATAAATTCTAAAAGTAGCTAATAGTACTGTATATTCATTATATGCTATTATTTCAGGAGCTCAGGTTTTCACAAAAAGGACAATTGTTCTTTGTTGTATCTTTTATATGTTAGATAACGTGTTTAAATTAATACTGTTTACTGTATTTGTTTTTTTTTTTTTTTTTTTTTTTTTACAATTTTAAAATATTTTATTAAAGTTTGGTCTGTTTCAGTTTAACACATTTATGTCATTTTGTACATTATCATAAACTAAAATGTGTTATTAGGGGCCAAGCACTGAAAGTGCATAGGCACCTATTGTAATCGTTAGTGTTCTTTTTCTTCTTCTTCTTCTTCTTCTTCTTCCGCCATTGAGTCTATGGCAGCCCATAGAACCGTATGCGGGAAAGTTGTGAAATTTGGCACACAGATAGAGGACAATCTGAACATTAACTGGAGCAAACTTGGAGTCTCTAATTCAAACCGTCTAGTGCCACCAACTGCCCAAATTTTCACACATGTTTATGCTAATAACTTTTGAACCATAAGTGCTAGAATTTCCTCTGATTCCTTGGCTCCAGTTGTCATCATTTTCTGTCTTGAAATTTTTTCCGCCATTTTGAGTTTTTCGAAAAACATACTTTTTCGAACTCTTCCTAGACCATTGGAACCAGATCATCTTCAGACCAGTCTAACAAAATTCAATTCAAGTTGATTAGTCAAAAGTTCTCGAAAAACGTGCGAACAAATTCGATGAAGAGCACGCCAAATTGGACGTGAGGCTATATCTCTGCAACGCTTTAGTGTAATCACACCAAACTTGGAGTATGTTATGACAATGACCTGAGGGTACCTGCACAGTTTCGGTACAGTGCCACCTAGTGGTCACGAGATATGAAAAATTAATAGTTTTGCTTATATATTCTGAACAGTTTCACGTAAAATCACATCTGATGTTGTTAGATTCTGTGCGGGATGCCAAGTCGAATGATACCAAATTTTCTTATGTCGGCTATTTTGGCCGTCGCCCATTTTGAATTTTGTTGTAAAAGGCTTATTTTTCAAATGCATTGACATATCGTTACGAAACTCGTTATGTGTCATTGGCACAATGCCCTGAAGGTACTCAAAAGGTTTTGGGACAGTGCCAAGATATACCAAATTTTCATAAAATGCTAATAACTTTTGATTACTTTGTGCTATTGACACGAGACCAGTCTTGGTAGATTCCGTGGGTCATGTCGAGAACGTGGATACCAATTATGCCATGATCGATTTAACTTCCTGTCCGCCATTTTGAAATCCTTTAAAAAAATTACTTTTTCAGAATCCTCCTAGAGCGTTTGTCAGATTTTAACCAAAATCGAATCAGACCACCTTCAGACCATGCAGACAGAAAGTTCTGGATTTCGTGTTGATAGACCAAACCGTTTCATTTAACACAACAATGAATTTGACGGCACGGTGCCAGAATGGTTTTCAGGCTCTATCTCGACAACACTTTGGCGTATTGACATGAAACTTTAGATGTGTCATCATGACCACACCTTGACCACACCATATCAATTTGATGACAGCGCCACCTGTTGGTCAAAAGTAATAAGCTTTTATGTCCCAATGCAATTGATAGTATTCATGGTTTTTCAACCATTTTGCCTAAACTTATGACCAGATTGCTTTAATTACTTATTTTTTGCCATTGTTATGCCTAATAATGGTTGATGTGCTTGGCCCCTTAATTGCTTCTTGCAGCTATATTTATTATTATTATTATTATTATTCTTTATTATTATAATTATATACCATTTTAGTCAGAGAAAATCTGACTAAAATGAATAAATATGGCATTGACTAAACTTAAAGGACATTTTCATCAATAGACTAAAACTTTGACAAAATTCTTTTTTTTAATTAACTCTGTGAAGAACAGACCAAAAATGTAAATAATTATTCCACCATAGTTATCAAATCTCATTTGAGTGTGCAGATTTTCAAATGTGGCATGTCACGTTCAGTTTCAAGGCACATGGGAACCAAAGGTGTTTGGTGTCATTATGTCAAACTTTGTGCAATGTTTCTTCACTTGCCAATTTAGAAAATTTGAATACTGTACACAAATGAGATTTGAGAGCTGCAACAAGATTTTCAGTGAATATCGACTTAAATATTGTTTTGTTCCTTACACAAAGCTATTGTATGGCTTTGGATGACTTTGAATATGGTGCACAATTCACTACTTTTATGATACATTTATGGTGCATTTTTTGTCCTTTTTGGAGCTTGAAACCTCTGGACACTATGGGGTGAATTCACTAAACAGTTGCTCCACTTTTACAAATAAGTGCATCTTATTCACTAACCCCCGCAATCTAGTTAAGCAGGCACAATTAGTGCTAAAATTTCTTTCTGCACAAACACATTCTATGTAAATTAGGCTTTAATTAATTTAAATGTATTAATTTAATTCCAACTTGAATGGCTTTTATAAAACCTCAGATAACATATTCACAAGATCAATTGTTAGAGGGGATTGTGAAGTACCTATGAGAAGATCAGCTTTTGGACAGAACAGTTTATCTGTGAAATCAAGTCAGACCTGGAATATGCTTCTTATTCACATAAGGGAATGTAAAACTTACCACTCATTCATTGGTACCTTAAATCATAGTTAAAAGAAAATCAGTGTGAACAAAAATGCTGTATTGCCATTGTTTTGTGTATGTTCGTATGTTACTGTTTTATGAAGTATATGTTCACTCTGGCATATTCTTAGTCCTGTTTTTGTGTTTTAAATGTTTTTTTCTTCTTCTTCTTTTCTGTTATACCTGCCCAAGGACTACAGTTGAAAATTAGCTGTAAAAAAACTGGGACATTCACAGAAATGTGTATAGATGTGCACTGTCCCATAGGAATAGGAAATGTAAAAGGCTCAATATATATTGCGCTTCATTCACAAAAATTGCCCAAAATAATTTACAATGCACTGTTACTTCCAGATTAAAGCAAGCAGTAAAATTTAGTTGATTTAAAAGAGATGTTTGTTTATATTCTATCGATCATATCAGCAGTAATTCATCAAATAATAATCAAATGATGGAGAAGAGTGTTATTACCTGACATATACAGTATCCAGACATGCAATGTAGTCAAGCCCACTTTCAGCATGTTAAAGAGATGATTCAGAAGTCTGGCAGAGTGTGTCAGATCACGGTGTTCTACTGCATCCTCTGCTATATAATGCAAAGAACCGGCCCGCAAGATCGAAACTGCGTGTGCAAATTGGGTACAACAGCAATTTTGTGGCCACGTTTGCACCGTAAACTGATCTGCATAATTCCTTTAATGAACGGGGCGCCAAACCAGTGCAGACCGCGTGTGCAAATAACCAATGCTGTTACCAGGAGCAGTTCATTCTTAGTGAATTCTCCTTACATATTTTCATTGTATGGAAAAGAGCAGCATGAAAAATCTACTAATTATCTCCTCTTGTATTCCACAGAAAACAGAAAATCATACAGGTTTGGTACAAAATGAGGGTAAGTAAACGATGTCAGAATTGACATTTTTTGGTGAAATATTGCTTTAAATGCAGTACATAAAACATATTGTTTGTTATCCCTTTTGCATGATTAATGATATATCTGACCCATCAACTGATATCTTCCATCCGTTGAAAAACACCTTCCACAGATTGAAAATCAAGTCTGAGAATATTTTAAATGAATTGCTCTTCGACAAGGTTTATAAAATGAACATGAAGTGTATAGAAAACTGCTGTAATACCAAAAGAGATTTGAGACAAGACTCTGCATCAGGATGAATACCTGATGGTCAAATCATGAATACCTGACCATTAAAACGTGAGGAGGGAAAAAAGTTCATCCCACCTTTAAAGTTGTGCAAGAGATCACATAAACACTTTGCTCTTGATTTCAAAATTTCTCTCGAGCCGCTGCAAACAGCACAATCATCTTGTGATTAGCTTCAAACAGCAGAATGCTACGGCTCTGAAAATAAAACAACAGACGGGGCTTGTGCACTGAAAGATCGCTTATCTTGTACTCTGTAATTAAGCCAGTCTGCACTTGATGAAAGCAAATTCAACTGGCGGGGCCACAGTTTCACAGCCAGTTTGCTTTTACGACATAATTACAGTCCAAATCAAATGAGAAGATTTCATATTTCTGCGGGATAAGTGTGGACTCCAGTGTCAACAGTTACCGAGCAAGAGAAGAGGCTGTCTAAATACCTCAGTAATTGACCACTGTTTGGGTGATCCAGGGAGGTCTGACTACATGAATTCAAATGACTACTACTTGGAAAGAGTGGCGGCAATTATTCAGACCGTAGGTGTGGTTTTTCATTATATACAAGCTACGCTTCACTGTTTCCCCCATTCCAATGTGTCACCAAATATCTCCAGAGCTTGTATCAGCATGACCAAAACTCATTTTTCATTTATACAAATGAAATTGTTCTGCGGGGGAAAATTAATATCGGATTGTGCAGAATGGGTGTCAGCATGCCATTGAATACAATGGCAACTGAAACAACACAGTTTCATGCCCTCATCCCCCTTTTTTAAGGGTGAAGTCTCACAAGCTTTGCATCTAAACAAAACACTGGTAGTAAATCATTTTAAACCATTACATTTATTCTCTTTTATTTGAACACATTTTTCAAATTTTCTGCCCTGATTGTGGAGAAAATATCAGGAATTCTCCTAAATCCATTTAAACAGAGCTGAGAGAACTTATTAAGAAACACAAATTGACCTACTCTGAAAATGTCCTTAAAGCTGGTGTAACTTTTTAAATGATAAAATACTTGTATCCCAATTTATTATGCAGAGTTGACTTACAATAAGTAATCCATTTGAAATCCAAGTGAAACCCTGTGGCTTTATCAAAACATTCCTCTAGTTTGAGCAGCAACATTATCTCAACCAATAGTTTGAGTTTGGGACAGGACAGGGAGAGTTTTCTGGAATCTTTTTGAGAACAATCATTATTTTTGCATTATTTTGCTAGTGGCGCAGAAATTACAAACTTCAGTTTTAAATGATTTCTGAAAGTTGTACACAATGTACATAGACAAACATTTGCAAATTAAATATGTGTGCCATACTATGATGGAATATCTCAGCTGAAAATAGCCAAGAAAAAACCTGAGCTTGTGAAATGTAATATACACTGATGAGCCAAAACATTATGACCACTCACAGGTGAAGTGAATAACATTGATCATCTCCTAGCAAGGCCACATGTCAAGGTCTGGGTAGATTAGATGGTAAGCAAACAATCAGTTCTCATGTTGAATGCAGGAGAAATGGGCAGGAGTAAAGACCTGAGCAACATTGACAAGGGCCAAATTGTTATGGCCAGACGAGTGGGTCAGAGCATCTCTGAAACAGCAAGGCTTGTAGGGTGCTCCCGGTCAGCAGTGATGAAAACCTACCGAAAGTGGTCCAAGTAGGGACAAACCACAAATCAGCATCAGGGTGTTGGGTGCCCAAGGCTCATCGATGTGCGAGGGCAACAAAGGCTATCCCATCTGGACAGAAGGTCTACTGTGGCACAAGTCACAGAAAATGTAAATGATGGTTACGGGAGTATTGTGTCAAAACACACAGTCCATTAGCTGCAGACCGGTCAGAGTACCCATGATGACCCCTGTCTACTGTTAAAAGTGCCTACAATGGGCACACGACTATCGGAACTGGACCTTGGAGCAGTGGAAGGTCATCTGGTCCGATGAGTCCCGTTTTCTTTTACATCACGTGGACGGCCATGCAAGTGTGCGCTGTTTACCTGGGGAAGTGATGGCACCAGGATGCACTGTGGGAAGACAACAAGCCGATGGAGGGATTGTGATGCTCTGGGCAATGTTCTGCTAGAATACCCTGTGGACGTCAATTTGACACATCCCTGATGGCAGTGACCTCTTTCAGCAGGATAATGTACCCTGCCACACATTGATTGGGAATGGTTTAAGGAACATAATGACAAGTTCAATGTGTTGCCTTGGCCTCCAAATTTCCCAGATCTCAATCTGACTGAGCATCTGTGGGATGTGCTGGACCATCAAGTCCAATCCACAGCGGCTCCACCTCACAAATACAAGACTTGAAGGGTCTGTATCGGCGGGTCTGTGCTGTTTTAGAAGCATGCGGAGGACAAACAGCATATTAGACAGGTGGTCATAATGTTTTGGCTCATCTGTGCATCATTTGCATGATCACATTTTTTAATTAATAAATAAATAAATTAAGATATGACAGGACAGGTTCAGGGCAGAGGCCTTTTCTTCTTTTCTGAAAAGACGTGCTCATCTTTTACAAGCAGATAATTAACTCCTCATATTCAAGTGACTTTTATATCTGTCTGTTTTACGGCAAGACTTCTTGAGAAGTGTTTGCTTAGCACTGAGCTTGTTACGAGGGTAAGTGAAGACAGATACTTCTCTCTTTCTCTCAAACACTCCAGAGGGACACATACACTTCAGGCTATGCAGCATTTCTGTTCATATTTATACCCTCAAGACTGTCAAATAAATTTAAGAAGCCTCTTTGTCTTTGGTTAACACCATCCATAAACCACTTGAGGCTGCCAAACTTTTCATACACTTACATACACAAAATTGAATATATATACTGTATATTATGAATGTATTCTCAACTGGTTTTGCTTCAGGACCCAGATTTTACATTGGACATCAGCTAGTGACCCAACACAGTAATAAAATGGTTTCTCACACAAAATGAACAAAACTGTCCTTAAAATCTAACAAGAAATTTATGAATATTACCATTAATTACATTGGCCAACAATATATACAATTATGACACTGACATAGGCTGAATATAATTTTTTTTAAATATTGTAAATGCATAAACAACAGCAGCTGATATTTATGTAGAAATATTGTAGAAGTCTTAGCCACACAAATATTGTATTAGTACAGTGGCCGATGAATTTGCAGCAAAATACAGTAGACTTTGATTAGATGGACAAACCTTTAAAGTTAACAATATATATATAAATAGATGCGTTTTCTCCTCCCTATAAAAGTTGATGAGCCTGTTCTGTTGTCAGGCCTCTTTAACTATGATCTGTCCAGTGATAGACGGGTTTGTCTCAACTATGCTCAGATTCAGTGAAAACAGAAAGTGAAAATTGTTGTAACAACAAAATCCACATTAAAACCAAATAACTTTTTTAACCAAGAAGCTTTCTTTTTTTATTTCAGTGTTCTGTAGTTACTGTGTCTTGTTTTTGTAGGGCTCTGTTTATTTTGCCATCCTAACTATGCATGATTATATGGTTAGTTGCATTTTATTATTTAAAGACCTGTGACTCATTTTTGGGCCATAACCCACCAGTTGAGGACCACCAATCTATGCTACCCTGCTGATATGTTGTTTTGAATGCTGGTCCACATCACAGGATTCTGGAGTGCTGGTTTGCCTACAAGGCTTTTTGACTAGCTTAACAGCAAGACTTCCCTGGTTAACAAGCAATACCAGAAAAACCATACTGGGGTGCATTTACCATACAACGACATAGCTAACTGTGTAATCACCATAGTACGATGCATCATTGTAGAAATTAACTAGCTAGTCGTGACTGTTTCCTGAACCCGTAGTAACTATGTTACACATCCATCGTTCGAACCACATTGGTTTAGCTGCCTTTAATGATGTTAATTAAGGGGTGGAGTAAAAACTTCAGCAAATATTAAATTATAATAACTAATTTACACGTACACCAGAAAGCCATTTAATCCAAGAAAGCTGCTGAAGACGTGAAAGCGACATGCACTGTGTAATGCGACAGATGCATTGTTTTGCAATAGATGGGTTTCCCTCTAAATTAGACTTCTGTGTTCCCCTGACGCACTTGAGCACATACGGACATGCACACTCTTCAAAAACTTATCAACGGCACTTTACGTTAACATAAACACAAAAAAAGCCGCAGAAACAGAAACCGCACTTGCATTTACGTGACGTTTCAGAACGCTGCTTTCTGCAGAACCCCTGAATAAATCTTTCTCTTAAATGCATGTAAACGTGGTCCAAGTAGTGACAGAATTAAAGATATATATGAATAAAAGATATAGAAGCCTCAGTGAAGTGAAATAATGTCCACACAGTGAACTAAAAGTAACTATGCTTCCGACCACAGGTAAAGAGCTGTAGTTCCAACCACACAACTTAACGATGCTGTTTGCAATTATTCGTAGGAACTATGCTTTTGGGAAGCACCAATTCGTTGAACTATGTTGGTAATGATGGAACTTGCGACCATAGATGTCTAATGATGCTTTTGGGAAACACACCCCTGGTCAACAAGCAAGATCAGCATCTAACCAGCATAAACCAACCTAGAACATCATGGGAATTGCATGGTGGTTAAGCTGGTCTTTTTAGCAGGGTGTGAGCCACCTGGAGTACAATTCAAACCAAAAATCCTTGCAGTCAATAGCTAACCAACAGTATTCAAGACCTCATGTGGAGTAAATTCCCTCTCCAAATGTGAGCAGATCACTGAGCTAGAACAGAAGGAGTAACACAGGGGATGCTGGTAAGTTTGCACTGTCTGGAGTTTGACCTCTTGTGTCTCAAGTGCATGCAGGTGAATCAATGGGAGTTTCTGGAGGGCTCAGGGGTCAACTTGAGTTTGTCTGGAGGATGCGTTCCCATTGTGAGTGTTGATAGGACCTCTTTATGGTGCCATCACCTGTGTTTGGCAGGTGGCTTTGGAAGAGCTTGCATCTCCCCGCATGATGGTCTTCTTTGTCCCTCAGCTTTAAGGACTCTACCTCATTAAAGGGCTTTTATGAGGTTAAGAAAAATAGACTTTTCTAAATAGAGAGAGAGAGAGAGAGAGGCGCTAGAGGGTGAAGATGAGGTGAGAGGTGCAAACACTTTTGATTCAATTATGTGGAGGCTGTTTTACCATTATAATTGTTTTTTATTTTTTCTTAAGGTTGCTCAACTAATAATTATTTGTCAGAGTTACAATATTTTATCTGATTTGAAACACCATGAGTCGTTAGAAATAATGAGGCATAGCTTTTTGTTTGGCATTTCAGTCTAATAAAGCAATAATCCATGAGAGGCTGTTCCTGGAGGGTCTAAAACCCCCTTAACCAGTGCTTGAAGTGGAATGAAATTGTGCCGATACTCCTTCCCTGAGAGTTTCTCCATCCATCGGGGGGTGGGGTGCCCGGGTGCCCGGGCGCCCTGAGCGTTTCTCCATCTGGGTTCTTCATTCATTATTTCTTCATTCTTCATTCTGCTTACTGCGTACCAGCTCACTTTGAGCACTGCCCTTAAAGGAATATTTCACCCAAAAATGAAAATTCAGTCATTGTTTTCTTATACCTGTGTTTTTATAACCCTGTATGACTTTCTTTCTCTTAACACAAAGGGAGAAAATGTGAAAAAAATATTGTGCTCAGTGATTTCACAAAATGGCAGTTTATGGTGACCCCGTAGCAGATATTGAAAGCAACAGGCGGTATATTAAGATAATTCCGCTATGAAATTCTCTATGTGAGAGCAAAAATCTTTACCAATCAAATGCTCAATTGTACAATGGAGGCATGAAAGCAGAATGCTGCACAAATTAGGGTACACTGATCTGCAAGATCACACGTTATTAGTTTTGGTGCAGGGATTTTTTGTGTGTGTTCACCGGGATTCAAGGAAATCTGCTTTGCCAATATACAGTATTATCAAGCTTACATATTCAATTGAGGGTACTCTAATGTTTGCACCCCCACAGAACCGGGCCTGCATCTAGCTGGCAGCTGCACTGACATGATTGCAAAACAACAAGATGCCTTACTTATCTATTCATTTAATATCTAATGGTATTGTAGCCTACTAGCTCACCTTTTGCTGCTCTACCATGTATACATTCTTGTGCTTTCTGGCAATGTGATGCATTCCAAAAGGAATATTTGCTAATTCTCACAGTCTCGCCACACTCCCTTTCAATTTCCTCATTTTTAACTTTGATTTATACTTTGCATGTATGTAGGGTATAAGGTTTGCAACTTCACTAAAACAATGTTTGAACTCCCTCAGGCCTATTGCTTATTTCGCAGGTTCCCAAACCCGTATATCATGAAAAACATTCTGGGTTGAGCGAGCGGTGCTGAGCGGCCTGAGCGGAGTGGAATTATCACCGCTCCGCTCAATGCTCCGCTCACATGCTCTGCAGTCAATATAACATGTTGATTTACTTAATTAATTATATGATAAACACTATGATAAAACAATTAATCACACCCACGACCCACACGTAAATTCTGTTATAAGGGACTTTTCTATAATCGAAAAAATTCAAACTTGAAGTACTTCCTTCATGTTTTTGCGGATCCACACATAGTGCAGAGCCAGCTACAGGTAACGCACCTTACCAAACAGTTTACGGAGGGCATGCAGAGCTGTTCACACAGGACGTGTTCTTGCATTCAAAAACATCTGGACAGAGAGCAACAGAAAGAAACAAAACGCACAATTTTAAATGTTGAACTGTTATTATCTTGGCACAACGTAAAAAAATAAATAAATAAAAAGCCTGATCTCATGAAAATTATGTGACTGTAGTAACATTTTTGCAAAATGATATTATGTGGTTCATTATGTCTGCCACAATAATGTAATGTCTTTGAATTGCAATACCTTTATTTGGAGGTTTGTCTAAGCCAAAATGTATATATGTGATTAATTACATAATTCAATTAAATACATTCATATGTAATTAGTCAAATTAAAAGTTAGAATACATTTACCACCCTCGTTTTAAGGTTTTCAGATATAAATGTTTTCAGTTTGCATGCCCATGTTTGTGATTACCTTTATTTAAATGTGTTGATTTCCCTGTAATACTCCATGGGAAAGATTGCAGCAGTGTTTTTCCCAAAAAACCCTATACGGCTTGATAAACAAAAATGACAAAGTAGGAGAGTTTGGAATTACATTTTTTTGTGAATTTATTTGTGGTTACTTGGGGAATGTAATCTTAGCATTGACATGTAATTTGCACAAATGCAATGGACAAAGTTCCTCAAAGAGGAAGCACTTTGTGGCCACGTGGGAGTACGCTGTGCACGTTTGGCTGCCACTTCTCACTGGCATTCCTGTGTTTGTTCCTGTGTTTTGTTTGTTGTTTTGATTAGCGCCACAGACTTCAAACTGGTCTGACTCGGGTTGCTATCTCTTTTCTAACTGATCGGACTTCCGGTATTCCCGTATCAGACTTCCAAACAGGACTGATTTTAAATTGACTCCCATTCAAGGTGTGAAAACTTTTCCCTGTAATAACTCCTTTAGAGGATTCAATCTACTTACTATCACTCTACCACTCACACTTTCTATCTATCACTCCATCACTCTCTTTTCTATCTTTCCATCACTCTTTTTATTCTTTCTTTCACTCCATCACTTTAACACCCTAGCAACTGCATACAACCTAGCAACCATTTAGTGCACCCTTGCAAAACCCATTGACTGCCATTCAAAATGGCTTAGATGGATATCTCCTGATCAGAATGTCCTACAGACATGAGAGTTGGCTTGTTTGAATTGGGTGAGAAATCAGTCTTCAAGTATCATCATGGAAACTACTTAGTCATGCCCTAGCAACAATTTAGAGCACCATAGCAACCAAGAGTAACATTTAAAATCACTTAGATGGGTATCTCAGTTCAGAATGTTGTAGAGACTTGAGAGTTGGCTTGTTTGAATTGGGTGAGAAATCAGTCTTCATGGAAACTTTGTAGCCACGCCCTAGCAACCATTTAGAGCACCCTAGATAACAAATCAGCTATCTCTGCACCAGAACATTGTAGAGACTTCCTGGTTGACTTATTTCACTCAGGATGGCAAGGACCCATGTTAAGTATCACCTTGGTAACTGCCTAGCAACCAGATGGGGTTACACTAGCAACCAAGTAACAAATCACATATCTCTGCACCAGAACATTGTAGAGACTTCTGGATTGACTTATTTCACTCAGGATGGCAAGGAGCCTTGATAAGTATCACCCTGGTAACTGCTTAGCAACCAGATGGGGTTACCCTAGCAACCAAGTAACAAATCACATATCTCTGCATCAGAACATCATAGAGACTTCCAGGTTGACTTATTTCACTCAGGATGGAAAGAAGCCTTGATAAGTATTACCTTGGTAACTGCTTAGCAACCAGATGGGGTTACCCTAGCAACCAAGTAACAAATCACATATCTCTGCACCAGAACATTGTAGAGACTTCTGGTTTTGTTCATTTGACTCAGGGTAGCAAGAAGCCTTTTGAGTATCACCTTGGTAACTGCCTAGCAACCAGATGGGGTTAATCTAGCAACCAAGTAACAAATCACATATCTCTGAACCAGAACATCGTAGAGACTTCCGGGTTGACTTATTTCACTCAGGATGGCAAGGAGCCTTGAATAGTATCACCCTGGTAACTGCTTAGCAATCAGATGGGGTTACCCTAGCAACCAAGTAACAAATCACATATCTCTGCACCAGAACATCGTTGAGATTTCCATGTTGACATGTTTCACTCAGGATGGCAAGGAGCCTTTTGAGTATCACCATGGTAACTGCTTAGCAACCAAATAGTGTTACCCTAGCAACCAATTTGCCATTCAGAAAAACAATCAAGGGGTAGGGTTGCATAGGACTTCTTGCAGCTGGCTGTATATCTGTATGATGTTCCTTCTGTCTGTCTGACTGTAAGACCTTCAAACTTCCAACTCTTCAAACTATTTTAACTTTCAGACAAGGCTTTGTCAAGCCAACATAAAGTTTGTCTTCAAACTTTACTATCTAGTTAATACTGTTATCTCTGCCTTCACCAACTGATCACCTTTGTGGAACTCTGCTCTCTTCTGGATTCTGCACTGTCACTGATTTACTTCCTGGACTACATTGAACTTTTGTTCCCTGTTGATTGTATTTGGAACTCTGCTCTCTTTTGGATTCTTTGTTGTTGCTAATTCACTTCCTGGACTATACTGAACTATTTGTACACTGTCGACTGTATTTGGGCTGCACCGGATTACTCTGGATTATACCTCTCCCTGGAACTCTCCACATACCTTGGACTCTTTGCCGCATGCACTGCCTCACACTCCGTCTGTGAGCCCACTGACCACTGTTTACCCCTGTTGACTAAGCCAGTGAGTTAGTCTCCACTCTCTCACTGAGCTGTGTCTGGGTGTTTTTTCCTTGGCTGTTCCACCTGAGTACAGCTAATGTGATAGCCTCTACTTTCTCCTTGGGCTGTATTCTGGTGTTTTCTGCTTGTCTGGTTATGGCTAACGTGGTATATGTTGGGTCTTTGTGTAATTGGTTCTCCATCTCCGCTGATCTCCACCATGCCATCGATGAACCCTAAATGTATAGCAGTGAGCTTTTTTGGCCTCACTTTGCTAGCCATACTAGTAAATATCTCTGCGGATATGGCGCTTGAATACTCCTCATCGCAGCTACGTGATATTAACTGCTACTCCTGACTAGACTCTGTGGTTTATGATTATTGTAAACAGCTTGGGATTACTAGACTACGTTCACTTTTCTTTGAAACGGCATTGGAATTTACACTTCTCATCTTCCACTTAGGTTCTATCTATTTGGACCTCCTGCGCTAACTTCAGATTGTCTTCATCATGCTCTTCTTATCGTGGAATTAATGTTGGCTTGCTACTAACTCCAGTAAGCCTTGAATCAGTCAGTAGGACATATGGGCTTTCAGTAGTTCATATGTTAATGTAATCTTGTGTTGAAACAGTAAGCGTATTTGGCTTGCTGTCCGTATACTAGAGGGCTCAGAGCTCGAGACTCAACTGGAGCCCTGATTACCCCCCCCCCCCAGACTTTACTTATTTAGATAATTAATCTAGAGAATAGGTGGAGATTGGGTGGAGGTGGGATGTCAGGAGAGTTGTCACAGGAAACAGGTAAGCAGCGGCTTATATACTTCTGCTCATGGGCTGTGATTTGTCAGATTAAAATTAACATGCTCCTCCCAAACCTCTGTTAATTAACTCCATTTCAGTAGTTCATATGTTAATGTAATCTTATGTTGAAACCGTACACGTATTTGGCTTGCTGTCCGTATACTGGAGGGCTCGGAGCTCGAGACTCCACTCAAGTCCAGATTACCCCCAAAAAGGCGTTAAGATGAAATAACAGTACCATGACTATGGCAGGAAGTATTTAGGACAGCAAGCCAGCAACAATTCTATTTGGTAAATTGGCTTGGCGGATGCTTCTGAATTGTTTTCCCTAAAAAAAATTGTACATAGGGAGTGCTTTAAACATTTGTTTGAAGGTGCGTTCTTGTACGATTGCTGGTCGAGAGGGCTACGTTGCGATTCGAACGAGAGACCACCACTCATCGCAGAAGTGGGTGGGCTCACTGTATGCGAACAGGGAAGGTGAAAATGAGAGTTGGCTCATGCTGTGTTTGAAAGGGAGGGCTCACACTGCGATTCGAATGGGAGACTGCTCTATAAAGAGAGAGCGCTCATGGCATTCGAACGGGTAAGCCCAGCAAGCAGTCGAACGGGGAAGGTGAGAATGAGAGTTAGCTCACACGATCTTCCAAAGGGAGGGCTCACACTGCGATTCGAATGGGAGACTGCTCTATAAAGAGAGAGCGCTCACGGCATTCGAACGGGTAAGCCCAGCAAACAGTCGAACAGAGAAAGTGAGCACTAGTTGGTCGTGCTGCGTTTGAAAGGGAGGGCTCACACTGCGATTCGAATGGGAGACTGCTCTATAAAGAGGGAGCGCTCACGGCATTCGAACGGGTAAGCCCAGCAAGCAGTCGAACAGGGAGAATGAGAACAAGAGTTGGTTTGCGCTGCGTTCGAAAGGGAGGGCTCACACTGCGATTCGAATGGGAGACTGCTCCACAGAGAGAGAGCGCTCGCGGCATTTGAACGGGTAAGCCCAGCAAGCAATCGAACAGGGAGAAGGCTCACGCTATGTTCGAAAGGGAGGGCTCACACTGCGATTCCAGTGGGAGACTGCTCTATAGAGAGAGAGCACTCACGGCATTCGAACAAATAAGATCAGCAAGCCATCGAACAGGAAGAATGAGAATGAGAGTTGGCTCATGTTGTGTTCGAAAGGGAGGGCTCACACTATGATTCGAACGGGAGACTGCTCCATAGAGAGAGAGCGCTCACGGCATTTGAACGGGTAAGCCCAGCAACCCATAGATAGGGAAATATGGTGCTTTGAGAAGAGGTGGTGACCGCTATCTCCTGTAATTCTAGCTGCCTTATTGTGTGTCGGGCTCATTTAGACCATGAGCAAAGGAAATGCCAATGCCACAGTTAATGGGAAAAGCTAAAAGGCTCTTAAGATTACTGCACCACCACTACACTCGAACAGGAGAGCTCATACAGTGTTTCGGATGGGAGAGCCCACCCTGTAATTTGAACGGGAAAGCCTGCATTGCGGTCAAACGGGAGGGCCCACACTGCGATTCGAACGGGAAGGCCTGTGACCAATACGCTGAGGTTCACACTGACGGGATTCGAATGGGAGAGCCCACACTGCAATTCGATGGGAAAGCCTGCATAACGTTTGAACGGAAGGGCCCACACTGCATTTGAATGGTGGGTGGTGCAGAGTAAAGAACTTTGCTGAATAGTGGTTTAATGGGTATACATTTATGAGCTGTGCCCCTCGAGTCTTAAGAGGAAACAGGAAACATGATTGCGGTGATGTGGGAGATTTAGTGGCAGGGCCTGAAATGTTCTGCAGTTGCGGCACCTGGAAAAAACACATTTGCGATGCTTTGCGGTGTGATGGAAGTTTGTTGCGTAGTCCAAAGGACACCAAAGTTGCGGCACCTGTACAGCACATTTGCGCTGCTTTGTGGTGTGGTTGGAGTTTGTCGCATGTTCTGAAGGACACCACAGTTGTGGCATCTGTACAGCACATTTGCGCTGCTTTGTGGTGGGATTTTTTTGCATGGTCGAAAGACACCGCAGTTGCGGCACCTGTACAGCACATTTGCGCTGCTTTGTGGTGTGGTGGGAATTTGTTGCATGGTCTGAAGGACACCACAGTTGCGGCATCTGTACAGCACATTTGCGCTGCTATGTGGTGGGAGTTTTTTGCATGGTCGAAGGACACCGCAGTTGCGGCACCTGTACAGCACGTTTGTGCTGCTTTGTGGTGTTGTGGGGGTTTGTTGCATGACCCATAAGACGCCGCAGTTGTGGCACGTGGACAGCACATTTGTGCTGCTTAGAGATGTTTTGAACCGAAGGCAGAAGCATCACAGTTGTGCTTTCATAACTAAAACGGTTGCCATATTTGGCTCCTCGGCAGGTAATGGTGAAGTCTCGGAAAGACACCTAGATAGAGAAAGTGAGAGGTACAATCCAGTGACAGGAATTTAAATAGGCTCTCGCAGAGACCTGCTGGAAGTAATATTGGTGAGACCCTGCGGAAGGCACAATTTCAGGCGTTGCTGTAGAAAAGACAATATAATCATATTTAGGTAAAACTTTAGAAAAAATGTGCTAGGGAAGACAGTACATCTTCATAAACAATGTGAAAAAATAGCATAAAATGATCTGAGAAATAAGATCTTTGGCTCTGTACTGCATGCATGGACTTGCAATCATCTCCGAAGGATTCACTTTAGGCCATTCGCTCTTTAGGAGTATAACTGTCACCTGCAGTACAATATACTTCTTGCATAGGAAATGCATCGCATAGCAATAGGTGTGAATTATCTAGGAATGAATTGAGTTGCAGCTCTGCACTGCAGACAGAAATGCAGGAGATATGTGCTGGGTAATACAGTACATCTTAATAAACAATGTGAAAAACAGCATAAAATGAACTGAGAAATAAGATCTTTGGCTTTGTACTGCATGCAGATATGCAGGAAAAATTGAAATCATTACTGAAGGATACAGTTGTGGTCATTCACTCCTTAGGAGTATGACTGCTCCCTGCTGTACAATATACGTCAATATATGTCAATAATGCTGAGAGCGAGACGCGTTTATGAATGAGTTGGGACGCGGCGCAAGATCCGCCTCTTGCGGAGCCGAATTCGGCTTGTGTCTGTTCGGACAGAGGCCATGTATAACTGCAGTGTGCTGCGGAATGGTTAGAGCGAGTGCTGCGCGGCAGCGAGCTTGTGTTAAAATGTCTGCATTGGTCTGAAAATAATTTGTCATTAGATTATCGGTCAATTGAAGGGAGTTCTGTATTGCATGATGCCCCTGTGTTCAGAATGAAATTAATCACGCTCCGAAGGGCACTTTGGAGGGAGAAACAATCGTGATATTCATGTTAGAAGATGAGAAACAATCGCTGAATAAAACACGCCCCTAAACAAGCTGTGGTGAGATAATGAGGCTGACAGGCATCACCTGTGCAGCAGAACCTGATTAAAAATGCTGGGGGTTGAAATGGTGGTTGGATTGAATAGTTAATCTTTGTTTCTTTCGCTTTCAAATAAAATTGAATTCTAATGGCATAAAGCCAGAACGGCGCCCGTTTCGTGAGGCAGCTGGCACTGCTTTGGGTGGAAAGTTTAGATTAGAGAACATATGAGCAGTCGTAGAGAGCGGTTTCACTTTTATTTATTTATTTTTTAAAAAAATTTTAAAGTGCAGGAGTAGCCAGTTTGCGGCAGCAACTTTGCATTATCGAATGGAGCATAGAAAGACAGACAGGATAAAAAAATATATAATATATATATATATATATATATATATAAAACACTTAACGTGGTAGCCGTCAATACTGTTAAAAAACAAAGAGCTGCTGTGGGAGCTTCTGTTGAATAATGAGACTGTTTGGATGGAAGAGCTGTTCTGGTGGAGCCGAATGCTTTGCAGGGAAGTTGCATCCGATGATCCGTCTGCCTGGGTCTGTTTGTGGGGAAATGGGCGGGGCTGAATGCCAGAAAGACTCTCATGTCAGGAGAGTTGTCACAGGAAGCAGGTAAGCAGCGGCTTATATACTTCTGCTCGTGGGCTGTGATTTGTCAGATTAAAATTAACATGCTCCTCCCGAACCTCTGTTAATTAACTCCATATGTGTCCCCATGTAATACTGGTGCTCTTTTAAATGTTTGCTTGTTGACTGGTAAAGGCAATATGCTTAGAGATGTAATCATTGACAATAACTTGGACATACTCTTCATAACTGAAACTTGACAAACAGTAAAGGATTTCATGGAACTCAACCTGATGACACCGGAGGGCTACACCTTCCTTGCTAAACCACAAATCCAAGGCAGGGGTGAAGGCTTAGTGGCTGTCCACCGACAAAGAATTCAATCAACTACTGATTTTCATGAAACCTCATCATTTAAATATCTTTGTATTAAACTGTTTGGTCATACCCCGCTGCTTGTATTTCTAATCTATAGACCACCCAATAGACATCCAATCTTTCTTTCTGACCTCAGTGAATTACTTAATTTAGCCTGTGCATCACATAAAACAGTGATCATGCTGGGAGATTTCAATATGCATGCTGACACTAACTCAACTGCTTCTAATGAGTTTATGTCTATACTCAATTGTTTCAATTTTAATCAGTATGTAAATTTTCAAAGTCATTTTCATAGCCACACATTGGATTTGGTATGTTCCTCTGGACTTAACAATCTTTCTATATTGGGAACTTTGGATGGCTTCTCTGATCATAAGCTCATTAAGTTTAGTTTCAGTTGTTATCTCAAGTCTTGTAGCAAAAAGCAGATATCATACCATAATATAAAATCAATCAATCTGTCATATTTCACTAATTCTATCTGCAGTACTGTTCTCTCATCTTCTTTAACCCTTTCCTGTCCTGATGAAATTATGTCTTTGTACAATGCAACAATTACCTCCATTTTAGATGACTATCCACCTGTCAAGTGTAGACTGGTTCCTTCCTCTCATTCTTCTCCTTGGTATACTCCTGAACTGCGGGCCATGAAAGCAGAGGGTAGATGTCTGGAATGGCTCCTCAAGAAAACTGGTTTATCTGTTTATTCTGTGGCTCTCTCTGATCATCTTGTCCAATACAAGGCTTATCTTAACACTGCACAGGCTAACTATTTTTCTTCTATTTTCAGTAACTCAAACTGTAAAACCAAAACTCTATATTTCACAGTCTCCATCATTGTCACTGCCTGCGTCTGTTGAGCTATGTGAATCATTTCTCCAGTTTTTCAGTAACAAAACTGACTCAATCTGCGGCCGCTTTAAGCCTTCTGAGGCTGCTGCTGAGTATTTTGAATTTGTTCATATCCACCTGGATGCCCAACTTACTACTATTTCCCATAACACTCCATCCTATGTTGCTGAGTTGATTAATAAATCACACACTTTAACGTGCCAACTTGACCCTGCTCCTACTTCTCTTCTTAAATGTTCTCTTCATGCTATCGCTACGCATATCTCTCACCTGCTTAATACATCACTTGCTTCAGGTATTGTTCCATTAGCATTAAAAACTGCCGCTGTCACCCCTATACTCAAGAAACCTGGTGCTGACCCATGTGTATTGGAGAATTATAGGTCTATTTCCAACCTTCCATTTGTGGGCCAAGATCCTTGAGAGTGTGGTTGCTTCCCAATTGCAGGAACACTTGAAGCCTAACAATCTCTTCTAGCCCTTTCAGTCAGGTTTTCGCCCACTACACAGCATGGAAACAGCTCTAATAAGGGTAGTAAATGACCTTCTCATTTCGGCAGACACAGGTTCACTCAACATTCTTCTTCTACTTGATCTTATCTCAGCTTTTGACACTGTCTCCCATAAAATCCGTCTTACTCGTCTGTCAGCTATAGGCATCTCCAGTACTGCTCATCATTGGCTCAAATCTTATCTACAAGGCAGACAGCAGTTTGTCTCAGTACAGGATTACAAATCATCAACTACATCTGTTTTAAGAGGGGTCCCTCAAGGGTCAGTGTTGTGCCCCCTTCTTTTTGTAATTTATGTCCTTTCACTTGGCCAAATGATTCAGAAGCATGGCCTTAGTTCATTATCTGCATGCCTCCATAACTTAAGACATTGGTTGGATGCTAACTTCTTGAAGTTCAGTGCGGAGAAGACAGAAATTTTAATAATGGGCCCCAAATCATTGGTATCATACTGTTCAGACCTTACTTTGGAAGTTGATTGTACTGCCATTAAGCCCTCTCTCGCTATTCATAACCTTGGGGTGATTTTTGATCCATCACTCACCTCTGAGGCGCATGTAAATAATATTATAAAGACATCATTTTTTCACCTACGCAATATTGCCTGTCTCCGTCCAGTGCTCAACACGAATGATGAAGAAACACTAGTCCATGTGTTAATTTCCCCTAGATTGGATTATTGTAATTCACTCTTCTTTGGGTTACCCACTAAGACCCTATATCACCTATAGTATAGGGCTGAAACGATTAGTCGACGTTATCGACAACGTCAACAATAAAGAATTGTCGAAATAAAATTCCGTTGTCGAATAGTCGTTTGATCTCATTTAATGTAACATGAGATCACATTAAACTCTAAGGATGATGTGTGAGAGCAGCACTGCAGAGGAAAGGAAGAATTACACAGCTCATAGTCCAGACGCACTCTAAACTTTCCAAACAGCTTCAGGTGATGTAGATTGCAAAGTATGAGGGAATTATACTGCAAAAATACAAAATATGTAAAAACAAAAGAACTCTCATTGTGGAATAATTGGAGCTGGAGCTGCCGCTCTGCTGAAGCAAAACTTGCGTGTCGAGCATCTTTAAAGGAAACACCCTGGCGTTACGTCTTAAATGCGATTATATTTAACGCGTTATAGCTTTATTAAAGTTCAAATAATACAGAAGCAGATCATGTAAATAACTACAAACTCTGAAACTGGCATCTCTCTGTGCAGTTAGTGCCTCTTCTATGAGTTGCGCGAATGTTCTGATCTAAGGGGGAGAGACTGAAACTGCACCCGGCTGAGGCACACTCTGTTGCGGGGTCACTTGTCACTTGAGCGCTCAAGCTTTATGCAGCTAGTTTATAACATGATGGCTCATGATTTATTGAATCATAATATATTTCACTGTGCATATCTTATCGTGAACAAAATTGTTAAAGATGGATTGAAGTGAACAGAAAGGTGAGAGAGGGTAGTCTTCACCCCATTATACACTGCAACAAAATACATTTTTGATTTGTTTTTGTTTTGGCTTGTTTTCCAATATAAATATCTAAAACTCCTTTAAAACAACGTACATTTTCTTTGGCAGCTGTACTGCAGAAGAAAAAATTGTTATCTGAGAATGTTGAATATAATATAAAAAATGCAAATATTTTAAAATATCTAAAAATCCTTTAAAAGTAGCATATAAGATATTTAGACTTGCTTTTAGAAAAAAGATCTTGAATATAAGTATATTTTGCCTTTACTGCACTCGCAGAAGTATAACCAAGTGAAAAAATACACTTATAAACAAAATACACTTATATTTAAGATACATTCACTTAAAGCAAGTCTAAATATCTTATATGTTGCTTCTCAAGTAAATGTATATTGTTTTAAGGATTTCTAGACAATTTTAAATAGAAAACAAGACAAAAACACTTGATAACAATAGGACTTTTTGCAGTGAATTTCTTTACTGAATTAAACATAGTAAAAAGTATTTTTTTCCCCCTTTAATTTAGTCAATGTCATTTATAAGTATTTTTAAAAAATGATTTTGTCCTCTTTATTGTTAGTAAGCACATTTATTACAATCTTTATGTCAGTGCACAAGCTGAATAATCGGTTAAGAGCTAATGATTAATCATTGCAATAATCGCAGAATAGTCAAAAAATCGTTCAAATAATCGTTAGATTAATCGATAATCAAAATAATTGTTAGTTGTAGCCCTACTACAGTACATCCAAAATTATGCAGCTAGAGCTCTTACTTCCAGTAAAAAGTCTGCACACCTCATTCCCATTCTGCGACAGCTCCAGTGGTTACTAATTACCTATAGCATTCAATACAAGATATTGATTATAACTTTCAAGGCTCTTCACACACTTGCTCCTCAGTACATAAATGATTTGCTTCACCCTTACACTCCCACTTGCACTCTAAGGTCTACTGATGCAAACTTCCTGTTTGTCCTGAAATTTAGGTTGTCTTCTATGGGAGGCAAGTCATTTATGATTGTTGCCCCTCGACTTTGGAATGCTCTCTCACAGCCTTTTCGGGAACTCACCACTCTCTCGTCATTAAAATCACAACTAAAATTTCATCTTTACACTCAGTGTTATCTTTTGGCTGCTAATTAGTTAGTGAGTGCCCTTTTTTTTGTGTGTGTGTATCTGTCCATTTGCTGTTTTACATGTAATTGCTCTCATGTAAAGTGACCTTGGGTTCAAGAAAGGTGCTATATAAAATAAACATATTATTATTCTTATATTATTACAAACTGGTCACAAAATGTCTAAGTCCAGTAAACGGACACCCACAGTGTTTTAGATAGGCTGGATGATTTTTCCTGATGAGAAAAATGCTACCAGAATCAATTGGTGGCTTTATAAACAAGGAATTCAAGTGGGAACTTGGTTAGCGAACTAGCTAAGTAAGTGAGGGTGATTAAATTTGATTACACGGTCATGTTAATCCAACTGTATCAGAAAATTTATGAGTATGTTTGAAATAAATCAGATAGTAGGGTTTCCCTCTACTATCATATGCTATTTTGTCAAGAAATAGTCACAGCTGGTCGAATGCAAACATAGCATTATACATGCCACAGGGTCATCTGCCGTGCTAATAATGTTCCACTTTTTTGCTGCATGCCTCTATTTATGAATTCATTTTAATGACCCATTATTTGTCTTTGCATTGGAGTAATTTCCTGACACTCAAGGTCTCTTTCCTGTCACTCATTAGCCTTTATTATGTGGCTTGATGTCTTTTCCTTTGCGAGCCCCTCATCCGCTGCAGTCGGCACAGTCGGCTGTGGACCACCAGCTGGAAGCACTTATGTCTCACAGTTCATATGTCTCGTGCCCATGGGAATCTGCTTCATTAGCCCAATTCAGCAACATCATTTGCTCAGGTTGTCGGAATGGTCCTATAGAATCACACTGATGCTCTGTAACATTCACATGTAGGCCATGTAAAGCCCCTTCACTCTGTTTGGCACCAGTTTTTTTTTGCTCTTCACAACATCTTCACCCTCCAGGTAATGTTATGCTGCTGAAGTATGATCAGTCGGGCAATTTGAAGAACTTTCATTGAGTGCAGAAGATGGAAGGAAGAGACGGGGGATAAACATGTGCACACCCACATTCGACGCACACACGCCACTGACCAAACACAGGCACTGAAATTTGCATGGTGCTCGGTAATACATTAGTGAACATCACTTGGCAATCTGTTCATTCCAGCTTAATTGGATTTTAATACCGCCTCTGATCTTGTTTTCTAATTAACGGCAGTGGCTGGCAACCAAGCAGAACCATGCAGTGAACAACACCTTTGATCCCAGCCATATGGAGCTCCTCCAAGCATGCCTCGGATAGAGAAATCCATCACCTCTATGCCGGGTGTAAAGGTATGGGGGTGAAGCGGGGGGGGGGGGGGGGGGGGGTGTTTGCGCATACCGCCGCTTCGGGTGGCTTTCCTATTGATTAATTTTCCTCACGATCGGTTGTGATCACAGATAAATAAAACATGAGCCGGTGAACTGATGCAAATAAGCCTTGGCATGCTTTAGAGAAATGTCAATTGCTATTCTAATCTGTTTATTTCTCTCCTTGTGGTCTCTCTCTCTCTCTTTCTCCACTGTTTTCGATAAAGACCTACTGAAATGTTTTTCTATTCTTCCTTTGGCATGTCTTATAAAGTAGGGAGCACATTTTTACATCCTGAACTGCCTTTTGTTATTGAATGCTATTTGATAAAGAAAAGATCCAATGGCAAAAGCAATATATTGCAGTGTGTGATCAATATACAGTGGCCCCAAAAAGTTCACCTGAAAATATTTTGCTATTTGCTCACATTCATGGTGTTCCAAACATGTATGACTTTCTGTGAAGTGCAAAATGCTAAATTTTAAAGAAGTAGTAGCCAAAAACTGTACTCGAGTAAAAGTACAATTACTTAAAAAATATATCACATAAAAATAATCACTCAAGTAGAAGTAAAAGTGTTAACATAAATAATTACTTAAGAAAGAGTAAGAAAGTATCCAATTAAAAGAGTACTCAAGTAGTGAGTAACTCGTTACTTTCACAAATTACATAATTGACATTAACTCCCATATATTCCATTACATAATACACATTTAACATGTATTACAGAATTATTATTTGTATTATTATTATTATTATTATTATTATTATTATTATTAATAGAAATTCTGTCATCATTCACCATCATGTTGTTCCAAACCTGTATGACTTTCTTTCTTCCATGCAACACAATAAGGAGATTTTAGACAGAATGTTAGCCTTACATTCAGTGAATGTGTTTTTGTTTTTTTTCTCTATATTTTGAAAGTGAATGGTGACTGAGACTGTCAGTCTCTAACATTCTAACATATTTTGTATTCCACAGAATACAAAAGGTCACATGGGTTTGGAACAACATGAGGGTAGGGAAATGATGATGAAATATTAAATTATGGCTGAGCTATCACTTTAACGGGGTAGTTCACCCAAAAATGAAAATTCTCTTATCATTTACTCACCCTCATGCCATCCCAGATGTGTATGACTTCCTTTCTTCTGCAGAACACAAATTATGATTTTTAGAACAATATTTCAACTGTGTAGGTCAGTGTTGATGCTCCAAAAAGCAAAGCAGGCATCATAAAAGTAATCCATATGACTCCAGTAGTTAAATCCATATCTTCAGAAGTGATATGACTAGTGTAGTTGAGGAACAGATAAATATTTAAGTGATTTCTTTGCTAGAAGTTCTTCTCCCAGCCCAGCAGGGGGCAATATGCAGAGAAGAATGTGAATCACCAAAAACACAAGAAGAAGAATGTGAAAGTGATCTGTTTCTCATCCATACCTATCACATTGCTTCTGAAGCTATTGATTTAACCACTGGAGTCTTGGAATGGATTACTTCTATGCTGACTTATGTGATTTTTTTTTTTTAGCTTTCAAATGTTGGCACCCATTCACTTGCATTGTATGGACCAAAAGAGCTGAGAAATTCTTCTAAAAATCTTCATTTGAGTTCAGCAGATGAAAGAAAGTCATACACATCTGGCATGAGGGTGAGTAAATGATGAGAGAATTTAAATTTTTGGGTGAACTATCTCTTTAAGGGCTCTTGTCAGATCTGGATGAATTTGTCAATAAGAAGAGAGGTTTGGAAACCTTTCTAGTAATTATTACAGAGAAAACTTGAACAATGTCCCACAGGGACATTATATATAATGCTGAAATAAAAAACCAAAGCAAGATCATTTTATTAATGCCTACTTTCGCTATTTCATAGCTTTTAGTTGTTAGTTCAGTGTAGTTACAGTTTTCAGTGTTGAAAGAATTTAGATCATTAGTTCTGTACACAGTACCACCACTCCCTAAACACAAAGTACACAGCCTGCGTAGGGCACCAACCCCAGTCGCGCAATACTCTCTTCGCCATAGGATCGCCTTCACGCCCATACATCTCTCACGCTCTAAGCAGAAATGCTGTCTGTTCGCGCTCAAATTGTCAATTACACATTTGGCAGAGCAAAAGGCATTTACACTTAATGTGGATGTTTACATGGATTTATACTGTTAATCAGTCCGAAGTAGCAGCGATAGTTTCCAGTAAATTCGTAAATACTGCTCATGTCATGCGGGACAAAGAGCACTGATATATTGCTGGGCTGATTTAAAAAATGTACACTTAAAAACTGATGTCATAAGAGCCCAGTTACAGAATCACCCTGAAAATGACCATTACCATGTCACAGAAAAGCCTGTGTTATCATTGGAGCCACAACTTACCTCAGCATGCTGCCTTGAGTTGGAGCTGCAATTTTAATCTTGAAATATCCGCTTGACTTAGTGTAAAATGGTGTTGCATGATGAAACTATTCTTTTTTTCACTGTGAAGAGTTTGATGCTGCAGCAGTGATGGACTCGGCTCGAGTGTCAGTCTGTGACAGCGCGCACAGCTGTGTAAACTTCCGCTGTTGTAAAGGTCCCATTTTATAATCTCTCAAATTGAATTAAAATTAAACCCAGTAATGTAATGTCAGGAACTGCGCCCATTGTAACGAAGTCAAATAAAAAATAAAAATCATTAGAAATGTACTTGAGTGAGAGTAAAAAGTACCCAAGTTTAAACATACTCAAAGTATTTTTTTCCCAAAAATTTACTCAAGTAAATGTAATGGAGTAAATGTAGTGCGTTACTACCCACCTCTGGCGGATAGTGAATCCACTTTCAAACTTCGAAAAGGACTCAGTATCATACTTGTGTGTCATCTAACAAGCCTTCTGAAGGCATACTAAATGTTTTGGTGGGAAACGGCACAAAAAAAAAAAGTCATTATTCATTGAATATCTTGACATCTGTTGTATCTTTATAAGAGGGCATGAGAGAAGCTTGTTCACAGTGGCTTGCATTTAAACCTTATGCATTCACACCTGAGAACGTGCACTGGTTAATGTTGTTTACAATATGTATGTGAACATGTATTGTATTTTAAATGAAGACTAAATCTATTCTGACACTTTGTTGTTGTCAAGCTTTAGTGAAACATGTCCATATTTAATGTGATAAAATATACCTGTAGTGACTGCCAGGACATGTGAACTTTGAGGGGCAAACAACCAAACTAAACTAAAAATCATTGGTAACACTTTACAACAAGGTTCCATTTGTTAACTTTAGTTAATGTTAGTTAAAGGGGTCATGACATATCCTTTTTTTTATAATGTTATTTTCTTCCCTGATGTCCTAATTTAGTCATATATAAAATTTTCCACCCTGTCTCTGGCCCTCTGTCTGAAACGCTCT
This sequence comes from Myxocyprinus asiaticus, assembly GCF_019703515.2. NCBI lineage: Eukaryota > Metazoa > Chordata > Actinopteri > Cypriniformes > Catostomidae > Myxocyprinus > Myxocyprinus asiaticus. The sequence goes on along the minus strand of NC_059362.1, from coordinate 7,322,831 downwards.
GTTTTTAACTGTCTGGCCCTTTAAGACTTCAATGTAAATGCTCTCTGTTGTGACTGGCTAACATCAACAAGCTACATTTCAGGGTTAAAACATTACGTAAATCCAACACATTTCGTCTAAATGTATCAAACTGTTCACTCAAAAGCACAACATAAACTTTAAAACAGTCATGAAATTTAAAACATTCATGAATAGATTTGGTTACTTACGGTTTTTCATCCAATATTCCAATTTTAAATGGCCCATCTTTCAATAAACATTCCTTAACAAAGCTTGAATCATATTGTGGCTGGTTCACAAGCAATATACACTGATATGAGCCGAAAACACACACAATCCAAGCTGAAATTTTATGAATACGCAAGCGTAATACAATCCACGGTGATGATGGGTGCTTCAACAGGTCAAAGCAGCGATGCTGGTCTTTTTTCCAGAGTGACATCTCACATTTTCCTGGTTTGTTTACACACAGGACTGCATGGATTTCTCCCAGTCAGTTGCAGCAGCAGAATTAGACGTGTTTTTAAAAGTTGCGCTTATATCATTCTTAATATCACCAGTGTTGTGTGGAAACGCATAAATACGATCATAGAAATCCATCTAGTCCATGTTTACAAAAGACCAACAATTAAAAATAGCACAGATGGGTGCAAAACAGCCCAGCTGAATGTAACACGGTGGTGTCTCCATTTTAGTGTTAGAACTTGACATTGCATCTTTTAAAAGCAGAGCAAGATGTATGATAACGCCATGCAAGTTTATGTAGAAAAACATTTAAATCCAGATCGGCACATGAAGGTGTCCTGTATAAGTCCCCTTTGGATGTCTCTCTCATGACAGGTTTTGGGGCTTCATTCAGGAGCAGGTTTGGTTATTAGCAATAATTAATAATTATCAAAGATATTTATTAATTATTAAAATCAATAGAACATTGATTTGAATCAACTTAAGCTTATTAATCCTTCAAATCAACAATCATCAAAAATAACTATCAATTATCAAAATCAACAGAATATTAATAAGGATTAATATTACCGGGGCACCACCCTGGAATCAGGGACTAATAACCAGAAAGTATAACAGTATCAATATAGGATTCTTCTCTTAGGAAAGCCAACGTCTGGAGAACATCGACATTCAAAAGGTAAACAATGAAGTCTTGAATCCAAGCACTGACATCCCCTGCCAGCCTTTGACACAGGTGCATGCAGGACAATACCAAAACACTTCTCTTTAAAGTATAATACATTTTATTGATGCAGTAATATCAATTAATAAACAATACAATGCAGTCGATAAACTTGTCGACTTCCAACTACAAACGAAATAGTAACATGATTAGATATGGTAACAGATAAGCCTATAATACATGAGAGGAGGGTAGGTATGTGTGTGTGTGTGTGTGTGTGTGTGTAAGGAGAGAAGGAGTGCACAAAATGGCGGGAGTGGCTCTCATGGAGAGTATGTCGCGAGGTTTCCGGCCAGAGAATGTGGCCGTGAATGTGGGTGGAGATACTGGTTAATGCCATCTGCCCATTTAACAAGTGTCTCCGCTGGTACGATAACTTAGGGAGAAAGCTGGCCTCTATAGCCAAGTTATCTGTTCGCCAAATGTGTGTGCGGGAATGTTTGTCAGGGGTTGTGTGTGTATATGGTTAGTATGAGAGAGAACAGGGTGATGACACTGAGGCCAGTTTAGCGATCGTGGGAGAGACGGCAACCATTAGTTTTATCACTCAGAGACGCAGTGAATGGCTTGTAATCCGTCTGCAGCGGTCGTTGGTTCTTTAATGGATGAACTCAGTGTGCCGGTCTCACCAACGATGGTGGAAATGCACAAACAGCCCAATGTGGTTAGACGACAACACAGCAAATCACATTCGTGGTAACAGTTAGTTACAATAATACCTTGAGTATTATTAAATTAAAATGATAGCAATGAGCATACTCGCGGTCTGTAAACTGTAAAAACACCTTGATACACAAGAATAACACTATAATAAACTATCTCTGCCCAGACGTAAACCTCTTAATTGAGTTGCGTGAGGACGCGGGTAAAATGTGTGTTCGTCCGTCGTTTGACTCCGACTCGGTTTCTCGAAGCTCGGGTGATGACGGGAGGCCGTTTCCTCGCTCTATCAGCGGGAGGTATGGCGGCTGATTTTCGGCGGGGTTGGCAGAGATATCATCGACTTGGTTGAAGAAGGAAGAGAAATCTTCTTTCTTCACTTCTGCAGGCAAAAGGGTGAGACGCGGTTTGCTCGGCGGTCTCCTTCGGATCCGTTAGCGAGCTCGGTGGAACACGGAGAATCTCCGCTCGTCCAACAAGATGGAGATTGTATGGCCAATGTTCAGGTACGTACGTTACTTCCTTGGGTAATGAGGCTACACCTGGGAGCAGCAGGGCTGAAACTAGATGCGGCACATACTGTCGCTGGAAGCTAAGCTTAGGAGGAATCTTCGGGGTTTTATATGCTCGATGACATCATGGTTGAGGGATGCGTTCTGTTTTGTGTTTCAGCCAATATGAGTTGAGAGTTTGATCCTTCAGAATTTCACACCTAGGTGTAAAGTGAGCAAGGTTTGATTGGATCTGTAGTCTGTTTGGACTCCCTTTGTTTGATTTTGGTGCTGTTTTTGTGTTATCAGTCTTTGACTGTGTATTGGCCTGCCTTTGTCTCCTATCTGAGCACATGAGGCCCAACACAGGCCATCTCTCTTCTCTTCACCTGTGTGACTGACTGAGCACCAGTGGGCAGGGCATAGATGTCTTGCTGAAGAGGCAGTCATATGCAGATGTGTTTGGTCCTTGTGACGTCACAAGTTCCACAGATTCCAAACGAGCTGTTTTTGTAGCTTGGTTAAATAAATGATCTTTTTCTATTAAGGAGGAAGTTTTCAGTTCTGAAACTCACAGTATGTTTTTATAGTACAATAGATCAAGGAAAATTTGATTCCTCATGCCATGACCCCTTTAATAAAAATAAAATTGTTCATTGTTAGTTCATGTTAGTTCATAGTGCTTTAACTAATGTTAACTAATACAACTTTTGATTTTAAAAATGTATTCATATATGTTGTAACGAACATTGTCTGGGTTTCCCGAAGCACTAAGTAGAATGTTAGCAGCACTTAAGTAGTACTTAATCTCTAAGGCACATTTCCCAAAAGCATCGTTATCGAAGTAGTTCGTAAAACATTTGTAAATTAAAGAGAGCTTTGAACCGCTCTTAAGTCCATTAAGTGCTACTTAAACATATCTTTCTAGCATCTTTCACAGACAATGGGACATTTCATAAATTGTATTAATATATTTTGGTCATTGGAAAGCCATTGTAAACTATTTCAGAGGATTAAAAAAAAAAGTGTTGAAAAAATCGCTATGAAATAAATAGGCAGTCTCTGCAGCCGACTCATGCGACGTGATAGGTCTAAATTTGCAAGACATGTAATACAGTGTATTGTTATATTTAGGGTGGCCAGATGTCCCATTTTTCCTAGGGCAGTCCTGTATTTAAGCACTTTTTCTAATGTCCCGACATATTCTGAAAAAATTGTGTTTTGTCCCGTATTTCCCCTATATCACCTATGCGGCTTTCTCAGTTACTCACGTAATTCTAATCAAAGGTAGCCAAGGATACGGCTCGTAAAACCGATAAAATCACACTGTGTTATTTGAAGTACATGATTGGATTAAACTATTATTATAATAAAGAGCACAAATAGCACCGCTTTTTTTAGAATGACCCCTCTAAAAACTGGCCAAACCCATGTACATTAATTCAGATAGAAAAGTGTTTCTTTATTTGAATTGGGTCATACATAGTGAATGGCCTTCAGCTGAATACTGAACTAAAGTATATCTGTGCTGGTCCCCCCACCTCTCTATCTAGGACTCCACTTGAGGAGGTGCTATTGAATGTGTTTGCCCGTCAGAATATAATTACTTAACATAATGTGCCATATCTGTAAGAGCAGGGATTTTTGGCTAATATCCCTATTTGTTTTACCCTTCAGCCCTGGTTTAGTGGCAACAGAATGTATTGTGCCGCTACTAATGAGTAGAAATCTTTAGAGCTGAAGTGAATGTCATATAACAGTGTTCATCAAGGACTAAGTCTAATTCTCAAGAGATCAAGCTTCAAATTTACTTTCTTAATACACAGTTATGGCTGTCAATCTTTTCATGTTGAAACTTTTAATTTGTATAGGCTACAATGTGCTTCATCTTGTTATTTTTTATATCGCAAACATCACTGTCTACATGCCTGCATAATGAAGTAATCAAACAAACAAGGAAAACATAACATGTATGCAACCTGCTGTTGTGCTGAATCTCAGCACGACTGTGATGCTTGAATACTTGTGTGATATTGCTTAAGTATATCATGTAATGTTTCATTTTAACTTACTGAAATAGTTTTGTGCTGCTCTACAAGGTATATGTGAATAAATGTGGATCTTTATGTGAATTATGTTTTATAGCAAATATTTGTCCAAAGCATTCTGAACCTATTGATGTACATACCTTGTTATGACTCTTTGACAACTTTAGAGTTTATTTAAGAGTTATTACTCCAGATGTGCAACAGTGTTCATTAGTTTTCTGATTTACATTTTTTAATTTATTATGTAAAATGCAAATACGGATACTCCATTTAGTAATAAAGATTGGGAAGTTCATATCATCTACCAGAAAATGTCTTTATATGATAAATGAAATCAAAATGGACCCTATTTACTTTTTAATGTGCATTCTTATTTTGTTGAATTGATAGGTGCATGTTATTGCAAAATAAATTAAATGTTTCTCTTCATAATCTTTTATCAAAAGATAATAACATGCTTTGCTTCTGAAAAGCATATAAAGGCAGCATAAAAGTAATCCATAAGACTCCATTGGTTAAATCTATCTTAATCTTAAATCTTCAGAAGCAATATGATAGGTGGGGGTGAGAAACAGATCAATATTTAAGTCCTTTTTTTACTATAAATTTCCACTTTCACATTCTTCTTTTGTTTTTGGTGATTCACATTCTTCATGCATATCGCCACCTACTGGGCAGGAAGGAGAATTTATAGTAAAAAAGCTGTCAAAAGCTGATTTACATCCGATAAGTCTTCCCCTTTTTTTCGATTGGGGAGGGTAGGGGGTGGTGATATTGCACATACAGACCTGATACAAGCCACCAGCCATAATTATACTGAAAATTGGTAAAAGAGCAGTAATCCACACTGTAGCAGGTTCGTTATCTGGGCAATGAAGCAGTAAGGAGCTAGCGAACTGTCAATGTGAGTATTTTTATTACTCTTCAGTGTTGATCACAAAACTTAAACAAAAAGGGCACTCAGTGGCCAAGTAATCACACACACAAATGAATAAATGCTTCTTGTCGCGCGTGTACACACACAGGTACAGACTCTCTCTGGTCTCTCTCTGCCACTCTGATGCCTCGTGCGCCTTTTTATGTCTCCCTCCGCCATCACTACAACAAGAAACAGGTGTTAGAGATAATGATAACCCAGGTGATGAGCCTTACCGCTCTCTCTCTCCCGCAGACAGATACATGACCACGCCCCCATCACCACACACATATAAACGCAGAACCGATTGCATTAGTGCAGTATAGATAGAATTCCGATGACGTCACGACAAGCGCCGTCACAGTCTTGTCTGGAGACACAGATCAAAACAGTCCATCTGCTGGTGCAGTGGGAGAAAGAGTATTACTAAATACCACGTAAAGTTTAGTGCAGTATTTAAAGTTTGGTATAAACTGTCAAGTTTATATGCTTTATAAACTGGTTGTTTGGATTTTTAAATGGTAACCAGTTGTATAGTGCTATAATCTGGCAAATGGGTGAAAACACAAAGTCAGTGGTGATTTCTCAGGGCCAGCAAAGCCTTCTCTGCAGGCCTAACATGACCAATAAATAAATCTTTTTCATCCTTTCATTCTCAATCACCTTTTTGCCTATGTATTTTTAACCGCTTTCCACTCTTTTTGGGGGGATTTTTCCCCTTTTTCTCCCAATTTGGAATGCACAATTCCCAATGTGCTTTAAGTCCTCGTGGTTGCGTAGTGATTTGCTTCAGTCCGGGTGGCGGAGGACAAATCCCAGTTGCCTCTGCATCTGAGATTGTCAACCCACACATCTTATCACCTGGCTTGTTGAGCACGTTGCCATGGAGACATAGCGTGTGTGGAGACTTCACGCCATCCACTACGGCAACTACGCTCAACTCACCACGTGCCCCACTGAGAATGAACCACATTGTAGTTATCATGAGGAGGTTACCCCATGTGACTCTACCCTCCCTAGCAACTGGGCCAATTTGGTTGCTTAGGGGACCTGGCTGGAGTCACTCAGCACACCCTGGGATTTGAACTAGTGAACTAGTGAACTCCAGGGGTGGTAGCCAGCGTCTTTACCACTGAGCTACCCAGACCCCCCCACTTTCCACTCTTAATTAATCTACAAACATGAAAAGTTTATCCAGTCAGAATTTATTCCTTGATGCTTATAAGCAAAGTGTGACAACTGTTTCACAATTCACATGCCCGAAGCAGCGCATGACTCTGAGCACCACCCCCTCAGGCCTTCAGAATTTCTACAGAATCCCTCAAGAGTGCAAATGAATGAGTGACTAAAGTCAGATTGTCAGATTCATCAGCCAATCAGATTGATTTATTTGTTCTTGGTGGGTGTGATATTTAGGATATGTCCCGGTCGAGGCCTTCTAGCTGGCCTTGAGTGACGCAATCACGCTAGTGATGTATGTAATTCGAAAGCGAAGATCGCGAGATCTTGCTGACGAGTCGACTGTCACTGCCACATATCGATATGTAACATCGATAAATGAGTTCGTTTCCACATTACATGATATTAAAGTTTGTTTAACAAACACCTGCAGAAACAGGTGTATAAAACATTATAATCTCTTTTGATAATCGTACACCTGAAGCACAAATGCTAGCGCTGCGGCATTGTTGATCAGTTGGGTTGCTAGGAGACATCTCTAATGAGAGTCAAACCCCTGCTAAGCTAATGGGAGCATTGCAGTTTTTTTTCCTTAAACGTCATCTTCCGAATATCATGGAATGGAATGCATTTATGGTCGGAGATATCAAGTAGGAATATCCCACATCCAACTTGAATGGAACGCAGCATAACCGTATACCCTGATGAAACGAAATTTATTGCAAGCAACATTTAAATCGCAAATATTATTAGATAGATTTTTCCAGGCATTATAGACCTCTTTGGTAGATTCATATGAAAAATTATGATTTTTGAATGTCTGTTCGGGAGACGTTCATTTCACAAAACAGTCAAGCTGCAGTTAAAATTAGGCTTGAGCATTAAGTGTTGTTTCAAGTTTCTGGCTTTCGTGCGTGGATGTGTTTTTAAAATGTCAATTGGCATTATTAGTTAGCTGCGACATAATGTATGATGCCTAAAGGCATAGGGTGTCTTATTCATTGTGAAACTGTGTTTTCTTAATGGCATGAATCACACTAAAGGCCTAGACTTTAAATGCATGGCCCGCCACTGCACAAAGTGGACATCTGAGCATTTAGTAAGAAAAGAAGGGACACTTAGCCAGGACTAATAGAAGAAAAAAAAAACTTTTAGCAGGGTGTATTCTGATCACACCTTTTAAGATAAATTAAGGAACTGTAAGGAAATATATCCCATTGTTACTGGAGTAATACAGAGTGATGGCCAGCTAAAATACAGTCAGATGGCACGCTAATGTTTACCTGGCTGTTTCTCCCATTTGAATATGTTCTTCTGTTCCATCTTGGCCCTTTAGTAAAATATTGTGATCTCTTGTACACCTGTGTAATTTACAACACTAGCATTCTGTACTTTGTTTACATAAAGCAGTCCGGATTCAGCATGTATTAGCAAGCTTGTTTTCATATCTTGTGTTTAGGCTCTTATTTATTGAATACTCCAAAACTATTAAGTGTTTGACCATGTCTCATTTATAAAATGTATTTTCAAGTAAACAACGTAACGTTGAAAGTAATAAAAAAAATTGTCTTGGTCTCGTGTTTTAAGTCCGGAGTAAACACTCTGTCATTGTACATACAGCAGCATGTATCAGCGAAGACAAAGCTATGACACTATGAATAAAGAGACCCTTCTTGATTTATAAATATGATATGCTATGAATGCATAAAATGACATCAAATATGAAAATAATAATTACAGAAGAAGCCTATTTGAGCCCATTTTTCTCACAAGTTGGAAGGATCCAATCCAACAGTTAAGTTTATCTTCATATTATCTTCCCATAATACATTCGTGAAATATTATCCAGCGTTTCTATATAAACTTAAATGTTTTTCACGCTCACAATGTTTCGAAACACAGTGCTTTGTTTACTGGTGTCTTCATCCATCATGGCGTTGGGGGCGTGTTTGATGACGTAATCAAATACTATCTATAGTTTAGTTTAATTTCACGAATTGCTTTTGTACTCGGCTTCAAAAATGTACATTAAATGGGACTTATTTCTGTGACGTTGATTCACAAATATAACTGATCTGATCTGTTACCAAACATTAATAGTGTTTGTATTGCCAAACAGAAAATTTTAAGTGCCTTTTTATTTGACTCAGAAACAGACAAATAGCGATAAAAACACAAAACATCTTAGCAATTCTCATATTTCAATCCATTAGGTACGTTTTTTACTTTACATTTAAAGGGATAGTTCACCCCAAAATCTCATGCCATCCCAGATGTGTATGACTTTATCCTGTTTTTTACTCTAAATGTCCGCCTTCACTTTCAGAGTGTAAAAGTGAAAGTGAAAGTGGAGATTTACAGTTAAAAAAGGTCTTACGTTTTTATCTGTTTCTCACCCACATCTATCATATTGCTTCTGAAGATATAGATTTAACCACTGGAGTCTCATGGATTACTTTTATATTTTCTTTATGTGATTTTAGGAGCTACAAATGTCTTATCACCTTTCACTTGCATTGTAAGGACCAAGCTGAAATATTCTTCAAAAAATCTTCCTTTGTGTTCTGCTAAAGAAAGAAAGTCATACACATCTGGGATGGCATGAGGGTGTGTAAATGATGAGAGAATTTTCCATTTTGGGTGAACTATCCCTTTAAGCAACATTATGTCAGAAAGGTACAAGATTATCTTACTCGGATGCATGTTATGTCAAATAAACAAGAATAAGGTAAGAAGTAATCCAAAAGCAATCAGATTGGATTATTTTAAAATGCAATCCAAGAGATTGTTACTGACTACAATTTTAGTCATGTAATTTGTAATTAGTACCAGATTACAATTCAAAAGTAATCTACCCAGAACTGTGCATGTATTAGTCTTTTTAACTTCACTTGATATATTTTAATTTTAGAAATTCAGGATCTCCCCTTTGGTGAGACTATCTAGTCTTATCTCAAACATCTAAACCTTGTTATAATTAGCAGGTCTTTGATCATTTTCCTGTCTGAGGCCTTATAGGCAGAGCAGCCAGAATAAAAACAATTCTAGAAAGCTTGAAAGGACACAGTAACCTAGCCTGTGTTCATGCCCAATGGCAGAGACAATCAATTCAACTGTTGTTAAAATGTCCCAGCATTGTCAATCAGCAAGACTCCCTCCGGCAAAACAGCAGTTTTAAGTCAGAGCGATGCACCTTTCTACTTTTGCATTAATTTTCAGACATGTCACTCAAGTTAGTGACAACAACAAAGGTATGCACAGTAAAGGATTATCACATGGTGAAGAGGACTAATCCATAATCAGAAACATAACAATGTTGCTTCTGTCTATGATTCATCTTTCACTTTTATATTTTCAGTTCTCTGACATGTTCTCATGTGCATTAGCATGAGTGGGTGGGTGTATGTCAGAGAAAGAGAGTGAAATAAAATGTAAACGTACAGTATATTGCTGCCTCTGTATAATAAATATTAAAAAAATGTTTATTATAATGGAGTTTGAGACATAAAACAAAGTGCTCTACAAATATTTTTGTGAAAACCTTGAAGGAAATGTTAACAGTAATTATTTTATGAATGTATACAGTACATTGCTCAAAGTTTGTAGATAATTTCATGAGTTATAAATTAGCTAAATAAAATCTAATTAATGATTCAGTCATTGTTGGTCATTGGTCATTCAGGCAATGATCTTAGGTCAGTGTAATATAATTACAAAGACAATACTGAGACTTTTTTTCTGATTAAATAATAATAATAATAATCAGTATAAATTATGTTGTTAGCATAACAATTTGTGTGAAAAGTTTAAAAATGTACATGAATTTCAGATTGTCTTAGTATTTAGTATTTGTTTTACTTTTTTTTATCCTAAAACTTTTATGTTTTCTTGCCCGTGAATGAGCTCAATCCAGGAAAAAATAAAATATTTTTCCCAAAAATCCAATGCATTAATGCAGTTATTACATTAGCATAAAAAGCCCATAATATTAGCTACAGCAGAACAGAACTCTTTAATTAGTTGTGTTGCATGTTAGCTGCATCTTTTTTTAAAATAAATTTATAATATATTTATTGACTTTTCCAATTAACCAACAAAATTATTAATTCCTAATTTAAATAATAATAATAATAATAATAATAATTATTATTATTATTACTATTTATTTATTTTAAAGGGACAGCTCAAAAATACAAAATACAATTTCAACATTCAGTCGACCCCTATATGATGTTATAACTATTCCTAATCAATGAAATCCAAGCAACATAATGTCTGCGATACCAGGGTCCAGATAATTTACACATGCCTCCCATACTTTGTAAAAGAAATCTGCTACTTTGTAGCTAAAATCAGTCTGTGTTTACTGAAATGCCCCCAGTGGCCAACACGGTAACTGTTGTTGGGCATATTGGCACATGTGTGCTCCATTTTCTGGGTGAAATGTCCATGGAGGGGGTACCAATAGCAATTTGTGAAGTGAGTTGTTTTCAGCTGTACAGGATGTAATAGAGTGAAGAGGAATGCATATTTTATAAACTGTACCCCCCAACCAAAACCCCAAACCTAAACCCCATCATCAATACGAGTACAAATTTAATGTTAGAGGGAAAAATGCAACCTCCAAATTGCACTCATTACTGATTATGTGAATACCATTACTTCCTGGTTTTAAAATGAAATCCGAACCCGGGTCTCCCACGCTGCTGATGCAGCGCACTTCCGGTCATGCCACAGGGGAAGGTAAACATGCTGGAGCCAATGCAAAAATGTCTAAAAGGACATGGAGCTTGTCTGTGAGTGGGCATATTGTGGCTGATCCTAGAGTACCAGAACTCTTGGAAACAACATACTGACTTCCCGTGTGATCATGTTTTTCCAAAAATGAGAACAAGCTTCTCTAATGCACTCATGAAAGTACAACAGATGTTGCACTGAAAATGACTTAAACTTTGGGATGTTTCTCACCAAAACCTATTGTATGCCTTCTGAAGACTTGCAAATTGAAGACCTTTATAATACTTTTGGGTCCTTTTAAAGCTTTAAAGTGAGGCACTATCAATGCCATTGTAAAACACAGATATATAAATTAAAACAGAGATATTCATTAAAACATCTACTTTTGTGTTCCGCATAAAAAAGAAAGTCATATAACGTAGGTTTGGAACGATATGAGGGTGAGAAATATATGATAGAACTATTCCTTTAAAGACACCCCACACACAGTGAACAAACTACCAATACTGGCTTCAGTGCAACAATGTAGCATACTGTTCAGTATGTATTTGGCTGTAACATGGTCAAGGGACAGTTTTTGTTGACCAAAGATGGTTGACACACTAATGATGCATCAAGGTGAGAAGACAAATGTGGCCACACAGGTTTAGGCTGAACTCCACTAACAGCCACCACACCTTATGTAAGATGTTTTTTGATTGAAACAAACCTTTATGGTTTTACATCAGTAGCGGTTCTAGCTTTTTTGTGTGGGTGCAAGATGCCACCTCTGGGCGGCTGCCCATGTCGCCCATGCCTAAATCCACCCCTGTTTGACATACTAATAGAATCGGTAAATATATATTATCACACCCTTGTTTAATATTTATGGAGGCTTTTCACCATCTCCATAACTGCACAAAGATAAAGGATATTTGCATTGTTACTTTCAATAAATACTCCACACCCATGTTTATTTGCATGAGTAAATTGACCACAACACCCAAAATCATAAAGCAAGAATCACAAAATCCAATTGATTACAGCAGCCAACATCAGTTAAATACCGTAAGAGTGACGTGTCAAGTGATAATCATGTCCATGGGAAGCCGCTACATGTATACTCTTTTATTGTGACAGAGCCTTAGCCAGTGGCCTGACATACAAAACGCAGGAATGTTCACTCAGTGTACTTAATTTATGATGTTTGTTGCCTTGCCAACTACCTGCTATGAATGTTGGGATAAATTGTTCAGAGAAACTTGAGAAACAAAAGTCAGATATTGACATAGCATTCAGAAATTCCCTGAACTTATAGAGGGGCCAACTGAGGAAAGTCGCCTTTGATTAGATGCTTGATCAAAAGAGAAGCTAGCACTCACTGTCTTGAGAATGTATATTATCTGACACAAGGTAAGGTCTGATAAATCGAAAGGGTGCCACTGAAGTATTCAAGATATTCTTGCGTCCAGAAGCTAAAACGAGTATGGAGGCGAGGGCATGGCTGAGCGTTCGTTTGGGGAGAGAGGAAGCGGTAAGGGTTTTCACCTGAGATTAATTGCTGATAATTGTGATTTCTATGTTCACAGTGAGAGGCGGGGAGAAAAAAGGCAGCCCAAAAACCCAGAGAGGGAGAGCCGAGCCTGCATGTGTGCGTGTCCGTGCAGCCCGCATTGTCGAGTGTGACATTTTCTTTAATTGTAAAAATAAAATACCTTTTGAGTTGGATCCATCGCCTCCCTTTTCCTCCTTTCCCTCCTCCACGAACAAACCTTGTTACACTGGTGCCGAAACCCATGATTTAGAGGAAGAGGATACACTGTCATGGAGTCGTTGCCACTGGAAGAAGTCTTCCAGTCCCTCGCCAGCATCCACCAAGGCCAACACCAGGCCCTCAAGGAACTCAGAAGAGAGCAGCAGCAGCAATTTTAGGTGCTCCTTCGGGCCCAGGAAGAAGATCAGCGGGTGCCGCAGAGCTTGGCTTCCCATGAGAGGGCAGCCGCTGTAATCCCGGCAGCAGTGCACCCCCACGTGTTGCTTACCAAGATGGGCCCCCAAGATGACCCAGAAGCATATCTGGAGCTCTTTGAGCATACCACCGAAGCGCTGCAGTGGCCACAGGGCCAGTGGGCAATGCATCTGCTACCACTGCTGACCGGGGAAGCCCAGATTGTGGTGCAACAGCTTCCAGTCGCCAACCTCCTGAACTATTCAGTGCTGAAGAAGACCATCTAGCAACAGCTTGGCTCATAGCCCGGAAGAACATCGGCAGTGTTTCTGCTCCTTAACGCTGAGTGAGCTCGGCCACCCGTTTGCCTTCGCCCAGCAGCTCCACGACGCCTTCCGCCAGAGGGTGCTGGCCAAGGAGGACAGTGATGCCAATGATGTTGTCAGCTTGGTGATGCTGGAGCAGTTCATCTCCCGGTTACCAAAGGGGATGGCCGAGTGGGTCCAGTGTCACTGACCGGCATCGCTGGATGAAGCGGTCCAGCTGGTGGTGGACCATCTGGCAGCCTATCCATGCACACCCCCTGCATTTCCTTCCACTAATGTCACCTCCCCTGTTCTCTCCCCCCTCCCCCATCCGTCCTGTTTCGTTTTTCCTTGGAAACGGGGAAACATTCCCCCAAGACCAGCCTCTTGGGCTTGGGGGTCTACTGCTCCACCTAACCCTGTCTCTCTCCACTCTTCGTCCCAGGTGAAGGAGCCCACGGCCACGAGTGTGGGCGGGAGTCTTGGGAGGTCTGCTGGAGTTGCGGGGAGCTGGGCCATGGCCGCGAGCAGTTCCCGGGAATGGAGATGGGGGCCTTGATCCTGGTCCCCGACACCCCACAGACTGCCTCCGATCAAGCAGGGATGTACCAAATACCTGTGAGCATTGAGGGGGGTATATACCAAGCCTTGGTGGATTCTGGTTGTAATCAAACCTCCATCCATCAATGCTTGGTTCAAAACAAGGCATTGGATTAAAATAATCAGGTAAAGGTGAGGTGTGTGTGCACGGGGATATTCATGACTATCCTGTATCACCGTAATATTCATGGGACAAAAGCATAATATTGAGGCAGTGATTAGTCCTCACCTCACCCATCCACTAATTTTGGCAACCAATTGGCCGGCTTTTCGCTCATTATTGAAGGGGTTGTGTGTGGATGGGTCCTGTGAGAAAGTTAATCGATGTGGAATGTGCTAAGCACTGGCTGGGGAGGCGTGGCCTGGGCCGTCTGCGGCAGCTCCGCGTCATCATCCCCTGCCCTTAGGGAATTCCTGGCAGGGGATTTCCCGCTAGAGCAGTCGTGAGATCCGGCTATATAACAGGGGAGCTCGGCTACGGGAGTTTGCACAGGGAGATAAAGTACTTGCATTACTGCCCACATCAAGCTCAGAATTACTCGCAAAGTGGCAAGGGCCATTTTAGGTCACACAGCGTGTTGGGGAAGTCGATTATGAGGTAGTGCATACAGATAGGTGCGGGGCATGTCAGATTTACCATCTCAACCTACTAAAACCATGGAGAGAGGCGGTACCCATTTCCTTGGTGACGGTAGTTCCGGAGAGGGAGGAGCTCAGACCGGAGGTGAATCTAAAAGCCAATCACTTCACCTGGTCCCTTGTGGAGACCACCTCTCACCGTCACAATGTACGGAGGTTGCCAGTTTGCAAAATAATTTCTCTGATGTATTCTCGCCTCTCCCTGGCCTCACTAATCTCATAAAACACCAAATCGAGACAACCCCCGGGGTAGTGGTACGTAGTCGTCCATACCGCTTACCCGAACACAAGAAACAGGTAGTACAGGAAGAATTAAAGGCCATGCTCGATATGGGAGTAATAGAAGAATTCCAGTGTTTGGGCCAGCCCGGTGGTTCTGGTACCTAAGAGCGATGTCTCGGTCCAGTTCTGTGTGGATTATAGATGTTAATGTGGTGTCAAAATTTGATGCTTATCCAATACCTCGTATTGACGAACTACTTGATCAGTTGGGTGCGGCTCACTTTTATTCGACACTGGATTTGACAAAGGGATATTGGCAGATCCCCTTAACACCAATGTCCTGTGAAAAACTGCCTTCTCCACACTGTTTTGGTTACACCAATTTGTGACCCTTCCATTCGGTTTGTTTGGGGCCCCAGCTATATTTCAGCATCTAATGGACAGGATCCTCAGACCGCATGCTGTGTATGCCGCTGCCTACTGGATGATATCATTATCTTTAGTAGTGATTGGCAGCAGCACATGCAGCATCTGAGGGCAGTTCTGAGGTCGCTGCGGCGAGCGGGGATCACAGCAAACCCGAAGAAGTGTGCAATTGGACGGGTGGAGGTACGGTATCTGGGGTTCCACTTGGGTCATGAGCAAGTTGATAAAACCGCAGTGATTGCGACATGCCCTAGACCCAAGACCCAAATGAGGTGAGACAGTTCCTGGGGCTGGCTGGCTATTATCGAAGGTTTGTGCCTAATTATTCAAATGTCACTAGCCCGCTGACTGATCTCACTAAAAAGAGAGCTCCAGACCCGGTCCAGTGGATGGAGCCATGCCAACAAGCATTCACGCAGGTAAAAGCTGCACTTTGTGGCGGCCACTTCTGCATTCCCCTAACTTCTCCCTCCCTTTTGTTTTGCAGACGGATGCATCGGACAGGGGGCTGGGTGCTGTACTGTCCCAGGTGGTGGAGGGGGAGGGGCGCCTGGTGCTGTACATTAGTCGGAAGCTTTCTATGAGAGAGTAAGTACAGCACCATAGACAAGGAGTGCTTGGCCATCAAGTGGGCAGTCCTCACTCTCTGCTACTATTTGCTGGGACAGGCATTCACCCTCTGTTCGGACCCACTCCAATGGCTTCACTGCTTGAAGGATGCCAACACCTGGATCACCCATTGGTCTCTCAACTTTTGACCGGTAGTGTATATATATACACACACAATTCACTCAACGGTGCTGCGGCATCGTGTTAGTAGATTGAAAAAGTTCTGGGTCAAAAGACTACTCGTTGTTCTGGCAGCCAAATGTATCATCACTTATTTCAGGTGGGCATACGCAAAATCCTAAGAAAGATACTGTAGGTGGGCATATGCCATATGCCTGCATATGCCCTAGATTACACTACTGTCCAGAAGCTTTTTCTCTGATTTTCTATCATTACCTCTACAAAGCACTGATCCCTCTTGTTTGAACAAGCCTTGTGATGGCGCAAGCACTTGTCTGCTTGTGTCTTTCAGTATGCATGTTAAGATGAGCGGAAGAAGAAATAGTTCCCATCCTGCACAAGTATTTGCTAATATAGCCTAATCCTTTTTATTTCACTTTGAAGCTTATGATTATTGTTCATGGTAACCAAATAATAATATCTCTACTTAAATTCCAATTTTTTTTTTTTCATTTAGAATCAATATTTTTGTGTGAGGTACAACATCAGTATCGGAAGTATTGATACTTTAGGATCGATCCGCCCGTCCCTAATACCCTGTTAAAATGAACTGGAAAAAAGTTTTGCCGTCAAAGTAGGTGGAGCACCAGGTCACACCCACATATAACGTGGACCATTGGCTGTAAGTAGGTGTTTAACAGCCAGCACAAAATTTTCCTGAAAGTTTGTGCTGGCAAGCTGTTTTGAACCACCACAACAAACTCAAACATTACTTCTTTTTGTCCAGATTTTGTTCGAAATTACATCAAAACAGTTGTCGCTAGAAGTATATTGGTGCCTTAAGTGACCAATCTGGAATAATCTGCATAAGCCCCTTTCACACATACAGCCTTTTCCAGAACATTTACTGCAATTGTGAGGTTAGAGGTCATGTGTGAACATGACCCTTTTGAAAATACTGGTCAAATTTGCTCTGGCAAATTCCCTTAATGAGAAATTTTATCATTAGTACCTATTTATGTCCATTTTGATGGTATGTGTGAACAGCACATGTGGTACATTAACCAGTAAAGGCAACCCATTTATTTTCCTGTAATTTACCTGGTCGCATGTGTGAAAGGGGTTATGGAGACAGCATGTTGCTAAGCTAATGGCACGATACTCCAATAAGCATTAAAACATATACAGTGCAAAAAAAAAATATTTCTTACTAGTTTTATCTTGTTTTCCAGTAATAATATCTAAATATTCTTTAAACAAGATATATTTACTGGACAAGCAAAATGGCATCCGATATTAAGTCGATTACGTGTTGCACATTCTGAGATGCTCACTAGAATTGTACAGAGTGGTTCTGTGAGTTACCGTAGGCCATTCTCCGTTGACCTCTCTCATCAACAAGGCACTTACATCCGAAGAACTGCTGCTCACTGGATGTTTTTTTTTTTATTTTGGCACCATTCTGAATAAATTCTAGAGACTGTTCTGCGTGAAAATCCCAGGAGATCAGCAGTTACAGAAATACTTAAACTAGCTCGTCTGGCACCAACAATCATGCCATGGTCGCAATCACTGGGATCACCTTTTTCCCCATTCTGATGGTTGATTTGAACATTATCTGAGCTCCTGACCCTTATCTGAATGATTTTATGCATTGCACAGCTGCCACACGATTGGCTGATTAGATAATCGCATAAATAAGTAGGTGTTGTATTTATAATCAACATTTCTGTTTCATTATAACTTCTTTATATTTATTTTGTGATTATTTCCTGGGTTCCAGATTTTCTGTTTGTCTAAAAGATACTCCACACCTCTGATCTCACATCCCTACCAGATATCGCTGTGTGCAGATTTGCGACTTATGTGAGAATCTGTTAAAGTCCTGCAGTGAGTCAGAATGTCAACACGTTTTTTCCCCTCCTTTAGACCAGATTAACTCGTCAAACGGTTGGTCCTCCACCAGACTGGTCTTTCTGAATGGATCTGAGAGTCTGATTCCAATGGCAGAGGCTTACCAAAGTGCAGAAGTGATCAGAGGGAGAGAAGGGGGCTGTGGATTTAGGAACATTTTACCTGGATATGGCAGAGTGGTGTACATGTATTAGCTTTTCAGGTCCTGTTGCACACTAGTCTGCAACCACATTACAGGGCAAAGTCTGAACTGCACTTCAAGCAAGGAGCTATAGTACAAAGTATGGATGGGTGATATCACTACTTTTCTTTTTGATTAAATACCATGTTCCATCAAAGCCAATATCACTGATATAAATACTGATTCCCTTTCATACAAATGTACCAGCAGCTTTATATAATGTTTTGGGATTTCTGAGAAAATGGGTAATTATAAGCATTTAACATTAAAAGCCATTATTAACATTTAATAGACGTAAAATGGAAATTATGGGATTCCTTTTTTGGTTTTCCATTTATTAATGACAATTACAGAACATGGTCAATTATTTATAACATTTGTAGTTCAAATTTATATCAAATATGAAAGAAACCCATTAGCCTATAATATTTTTTCACTTCGAGGCTGATTGTGCGTATTAATTGTCATACAAAATAAATAATACAATCATTAGCATTAAAAAAAACTCACAATATTTATATATCGGGATATCTATTGATGTGTCAAGTATAAGTATTTTTTGGTTTAGTGTATCAATTGGAAATATACATTTTAGATTCCCAAACATTTTGCAAAAAGAATAGAATAGAACAGAAGTAGAACAAGGAGTCCTGCAACAGATGGTATGGCCCCCACAGAGCCCAGACCTCAACATCATCAAGTCAGTCTGGGATAACATGAATAGACAGAAGCAACTGAGAAAGCCTAAATACATAGAACTGTGGCAAATTCTCCAAGATGCTAGGAACAACCTATCTGCCAACAACCTTAAAAACTGTGTGCAAGTGTACCAAGAAGAATTGGTCAGTTGATCCAGTTTGTTCTTTGTGTGTTTGTGTTTCCCTTACCCTCATGTGTTTACAGGTGCCAAACATCGGCCGATCAGCAACACCTGTTTCTCATTTCCCTTTCCCTACTTAAGCTTTCTTGTGTGTGTTGTCGCCAGATTGTTTTGTATGTAATGTGCATGTCACCTCATTGCAGTCTTGCCCCTGTCAGTTTGTTTGTTTGTTTGTTTGTTTGTTTGTTTGTTTTGTTAGTTGCTGCTCCACCAGTCCTGTTGGTTTCTTTTCTCTGTGGATTACACTCAAGCCAGTTTCCTCTATACCTCTGTTCACGAACTGTTGCCTCTCCTTGCCCGGGTGCCCTAGCCCTAGCCCACATACTCTGTGCACATCTCCTCGCAAGCTGCAGCCTGCTTCTGGCTCATCATTATTGCTTTTCTGAACTCTCTTTGCCATTTCTCTCATTTTGTGTTAATCAATAAACTGCATCATCTGTACCCTTCACATTTGTGTCCTATCTTCATGTGACGTGACATAGGGTGTTCACACAAAATTTTCATTTAGATTTTTATGTTTACTGAAATTTGTATGAAGTTAATTGATGAATAAATTATTCATGCCTTTATTTTTTTAAAACATCCTCACTATACAACATTTTTTCACAACTGCCTAAAGCTTTTGCACAGTACTATATATCGATATGTCAAGATATTTCAAGAACCTGTATATTAATATTATAGCTTATAGTTAGAAATAAAGGGATAGTTCACCTAAAATTTAGAATTCTGTCATCATTTACTCATACTTATGTTCCAAAGGCTTTCATTGCATTTTTTTCCATGCAATGAAAGTAAATGGTGACCGAGGCTAGCATTCTGCCTAATGCTTTCAACAGTGTTCCCACAGAGGGGAAAAAAATACAGGACTGGAACACATGAGGGTGTGTAAACAATGACATCATTTTCATTTTTGTTTAAACTATTGATTTAATGTCTATCAAGAGTCAGACATTATTTTCAGATGTTTTTTGTGTTTTTGGAATTTAGGCATGTAGGCAGAGATATGAAGGAACTGGGGTCTGTGAGTTGATAGGGGCGAAACAGGTTATACAAAAAAGTCTGAAATTAAAGTACATCCTGCAAGAGCCCTAACATTATGTTGTGCTCCTACACTTCCCATACCTGCTCCAGTTTCCATGCTTTGCTTTAATTAGTAATTATTTTTTAGGGTTAATTTTTCATTCAATCTGTCAGGAACACAGGATTACAAGCCCCGGGGAGACTCGCAGGGAGATGAGACTCTGGCAAAGGGAGGACAGCTCGTTTTTACACAGGCAGAGAGGGAGGACAGCTCATCTTTGATCCGGCAGGGGCCTCGCAGGCCAGAGGGGTGACAGCTGCATATTCTTTAGCCCACATTTGAATTTGAATTCTATCTTATGATGCAGCTATGTGGTGGCTTGGCAGAGCAGTGGGGTAATCTGCAGCACACAAACGCCCGGGCTTTCTTCCTGTGTGCCCTCACAGAGATTTAAGTAATTGAAGGTAAATTGAATGCATAAAAACCCCTCACTTGTACCGGTGGTTGTCTCGCTCATGCCAGAAGTGAATAGTCAGGGCTGTCCTCCCTCTCTAATCCCTCTTACTATTTCTGCCCTCATGACTTTGGCTGGCCTTGCGCTGGAAGCTCGGCATGCCTCCCTACACATCTTTGTGAGCTGGAGAATGTGACTTCTGAACTTCCACAGTTCATTGGAATAAACATCTGAGTTGGTTGTCTGCCTCGATAGATTTATGCTCCAGCAGTTTCATACAATGAAGTCGATTTGACATCATACAAAATAAATGATGATCATTTCAGATATAACCCTGCTAAAAAAAATAAAAAAACACTACAAAACAGCTTAAACCAGCATAAACTGGTTTGCTGGTCTAAGTTGGTTTAAGCTGGTCTTAGCTGGTTTAAACCAGTTTCTCAATTAAATCTTCAGTTATAAGACAAATGTATAATGTGTCTTCATGTTGAACAGCATCTTAAAAATATATAATATATATATACTACTCATACTACTAAAAATTATACAATTATATTATAAATAAATAAAATTATTGTGATAACCACTCATCGCAATAGTATGGAAATGCCTCACCCCTTAAATGTTTTTTAAAAAGTATATTATTTCTGCATTATAACATATAACATTGCCACATATAGTGCAGATCAGCGATTCCTAACTGGGGTAATTAAGCAGGTTCCAGGAGGTAAGTGAAAATAATTAGATTTTGCTATGTTAAACCTATAAAACAAAATGTATGGCTTAAAATACAAATAGGGATTAGAAATGGGTAGAAATATCGGTTTCCAGATTAATCACAATCTCCATTTTAACGATCCTGATATAGAATCTTAAAATCCCAAGATTGATCTTTTAATTGTTTCTATGCAAAGCCATACATTTGCAGCCATATAGTTGATTAGTCAGCTATATGCCGGTCCCAAGCCTGGATAAATGGGGAGGGTTGGGGAAAGCAATGGTGAACTACCCTGTAAACAAATTCCACCAGAATACTTTATGTCAAGATCTCAACATGCTTCAAATATGGTTACCGACAGTGGACCCTCCAGGCTGGATGTTAGCTACGAGCAACTGGGAAAGAGCAAGGGCCTGTGCCTAGTAGTCAGGGAGTGTATGATGCAATTGGGGGAAATCCTATGGGAAGCCCGACAGCTGGTGCCTGCGACAAAAGGAGCAGCCAGCGCTGCACAAAGTATTATCAGATTGGAACGTGGAACATCAAGGGCATGCACCTTGGCAAATTGGAAATCATGAAATGGGAAATGATCAGAACCGACATAGACATCCTTGGCATTAGTGAACTACACTAGACAGGAAATGGTCAGTTTCAGTTGGACGAGTTTGTGGTCTACTTTTCTGGAAATGACAAAATCAAGAGGAAGGGAGTTGCCATTATTGCAAGCAGGTGGCTAGATTTGTCGAGAATCAAAGAGCATACAGTGATCGTATAATATCCATCCAAATCAGTGGGAAACCACTTAACATCACCATACTACAAGCCTGTGCACCAACTTCAGATGCAAGTGAAGATGAGATCAAACAATTTTACAGGGAGGTACAATGTGCGCTGAACCAAACACCAAAGAAGGACCTTCTTTACTTTATGGGCGATTTCAATGCAGAAGTAGGCGAAGGAGAAGTTGCAAGGATCTTAGGAAAGTTTGGTTTGGGCGAAAGGAATGATGCTGGTGATCGTCTTGTGCAATTCTGTCAGGAGAATTGCTTCAGGATCACAAACACGTGGTTCATCCAACCCAAGCGATGCTTATACACGTGGACCTCGCCAAACAGACAACATCATAACCAGATAGACTCCATTTTATGCCAGCAATGTTGCAAAAGCTCCATCGCCTCCACGAAGACACTCCCTGGCGCTGACTGTAACACAGACCATCAACTGTTAGCGGCCAAAATGTGCAAGATCAAGAAGAGTACCCCCCAGAAAAAGTTCAACATCGACAACATATCGCCAATGTATACTGTGGAAGTGAAGAACAGGTTCATCCTGCTCAGCCTAGAAGGGAGAGATCCAGATGAGCAATGGTGAGAGATCCGAGATACCATCATCGAAATTGCTGAGAAACATGCTCCAAACGCCAAAGAAGACCAACGAGTGGCTATCCGTCAACACCATCAAAATAGCTGATCAGCGAAGGGTGGCCAATGCCAGGGGCAACAAGGATGCAGTCAAAAAGCTGAGAGCAGATTTCCAATGCGAAGTTAAGAAGGACAAGGGAAGACAGCTGGACAAACAATGTAAAAATCTGGAAGAGGCCAATAGGAAGGGACACACCAGAGCCATGTTTGCTGAAGTGAAGCTGGTGCGATCCAGTTTCTCTCCCCAAAAAGGAACGGTCAGGGATCGCGATGGAATTGAATTGAGAGACCAACAGAAGATCAAGAACAGGTGGAGAGAGTATACAGAAGAGGTAAGACAATGATAATGGCCAGACGGACAGGGAACCCAACATTTTGGAAAAAGAAATAGCATTGGCAACTACTGAGACAACTGCCAAAAAAGAAAGCCCCAGGAATCAATAGGATACCTGCAGAACTTCTGAAATCAGTGCCAGTCAATGTCATCAAAGCCTTGTGCCAAGAGATATGGTCCACTTGTAAATGGCCAAAGGACTAGACATACCAGAAGACCCACGAATACCAGAAAGATCTGTACATGTTTCATCAACTACAGCAAAGCTTTCAACTGTGTTGAACATGACAAGCTCTGGGTGGCTCTGCGTCCCAGTTCATTTGATCAAGCTTATTAGATCGCTGTATATCGACCAGGAAGCAACGGTGCAAACACTCTATTATGATACAGATTGGTTCAGGATCGGCAAGGGCATGAGACAGGGCTGTATTTTGTCCACTTTTCAACCTCTATGCTGAGGAGATCATGAGGAATTTAGACCTGGACTCGTCCGATATTGGAGTTATGATTGG